>NW_024386926.1:64317-89878 GCF_900408965.1 Simochromis diagramma | reverse complement strand
AAGCTCTCCAGAGAGTGATCCGTACAGCGAACGCTGCTGCAGGATTGCTCTCCCCCCGCTTCAGGACACCACACCAGGAGATGCCGGACTAGAGCAGCGCAGATCTGAAGGACCCGTCCCATCCTGGCAACAAACTGTTCCAACTTCTGCAATCTGGTAGAAGGTTCCGCATCTCCGGGCAGGACAAGAGACTCAAGAGGAGCTTCTATCCAGCCACCGTGCCCTAACACACACACCCCGCCCTCACATCATCTATAATGACTAGTCAGGACTCTTCCAGACACTAAACCAAGGCCAATGTACATTCAATTCCTTTAATTTTAAATATGTATTATGTCTATCCTGTAAAATAGTCAGATCTATTCATTTAATGTACAGAATCACCGTTGCTGCTACTACTGCCACATCACCCAGTGTACATACTAATATATATATTATAAATAATTATATATATATATATATATATATATTATATATATATATATATAAAAAAAAACACCCAGCACGCCCCTGCGGGCGGTTTATCCTTCAAGCCGGGTCCTCTACCAGAGCGCTGGGAGCTTGAGGGTCCTGCGCAGTATCTTAGCTGTCCCAGGACTGCGCTCTTCTGGACAGAGATTCCGATGTTATTCCCGGGATTGCTAGCCACGCCTAGCTTGGGAGTTACCGCACCTAGTGCTCCGATTACCACGGGACCACCGTTACCTTCACCCTCCACACCTCTCGAGCTCTTCTCTGAGCCCTTGGTATTTCCCAGCTTCTCGTGTTCCTCTTCCTGATATTGTGTCATTCGGAACCGCTACATCGATCACTAGGCCGTCTTCTTCTGTTTGTCTACCAACACTATGTCCGGTTGGTTAGCCACAACCATTTTGTCCGTCTGTATCTGGAAGTCCCACAGGATCTAGCTCGGTCATTCTCCACCACCCTTGGGGGCATCTCCCATTTTGACCTCGGGACTTCCAGGTTATACTCGGCACAGATGTTCCTGTACACTATGCAGGCCACTGGTTGTGGCGTTCCATGTATCCTTGCCTGCTAGCATCTTGCACCCTGCTGTTATGTGCTGGATTGTCTCTGGGGCATTTACACAGCCTGCACCTGGGGTCTTGCCTGTGTGATAGACCCCAGCCCTAGGGATCTTGTACTCAGACTTGTTCTTGTGCTGCATGATTAGTGCCTCTGGCTGTCTTCAGTCCAGCTTTGTCCAGCCACTGGTAGGATTTCTGGATATCAGCCACCCTCTATCTGCCGGTGGTACTACGTGCAGGGCCTGTCCTTCCATGATGGTTCTCGTCTCCCTCCTCTTCTGGGTTTCTGCTGCCTGAGGTATTCACTGAGCACTAGGTCAGTTGGGGCCATCTTCCCAATGTATTCTTGGATGTTCCTTGTCTCATCCTGGACTGTGGTGCTGACACCACCAGTCCCCCCGCCCCTTCCTTCCGCTTAGCGTACAGCCTCAGGGTGCTGGACGTTGGGGTGAAACCCTCCATGCAGGTGAAGGACGCTTCTTGTCTTTATGTCAGTGGCTTCTACTCCTCCTTTGGCCAGCTATTACCCCAGCAGGGTACCTGACACGGGCAGGGCGTACGTGGTTGATGGCCCGGATCTTGTTCTACCATTCAGCTGACTCCTCAGGAACTTGCCTGACCCTCTGCAGGTATTGGTGGTTGCAGCCTTTCTAGCGGCCTCTTCATGGTTCCCATTTGCCTGCGGGATCCCCAGGTACTTGTAACGGTCCCTATGGTCTGCAATGTGCCTTCGGGTAGTTCAATCCCCTCAGTTCTGACACTCCCCTCTTTGTTACCATCCGACTACACTTCTCCAGTCCGAACGACATTCCAATGTCATTGCTGTATAGCCTGGTAGTGTGGATCAGTGAATCGATGAATCGGTGAATGTCATCCATGTACAGGAGGTGGTTGTCAGCCACCTCCTGTACATGGATGACATCAAGTTGTATATATATATATATATATATATATATATATAATGTTCTTCCTCTACACCCTCCCCCCCCCCCATTTTTTTGCACAGTGCGAGGAGCGTGTCAGGCTACATTTCACTGTGTGTTATACTTGTATAACTATGCATGTGACCTTGAACCCAATTATCTATGAAGCCCACATCGTTTCTGGGACACCACTCAGACAGCCAGCAATTTAAGGAGAACATGCGGCTAAACATGTCACTCCTGGTCGATGGGGGAGGGGACCAGAGAAAACTACAGAGTCCCACATTGTTTGGCAAAGTTACACACCAATTCAATAGATTTAGTGACCTCCGATTGGCGTAACCGGGTGTCATTACTGCCGACGTGAATTATGATTTTACTGAAATATATATAAAGCATATAAACAGTTACAGCAATATGATGCAACAAACACAGCAGCTACTGATCCAAAATACTCAAAGCTTCATAGAACTGAAACCAACATTTTATTTTAGCTCCATTCTGCTGCTGATACAGACTTAGGTTTCTGAACATAAACTTGTTGCTGCCTTTCATAGTGTGTAACTTGAAGGCCCTGAGTACTTCTCCCACACTGAAACACTGGGATGACACATTATTTGAACATACCTAATAGACTGATTCAGACAGACAGTTATGTTAGTTTAAACTTTCCTAGCAGTCCTTCACAAACAGGGAACAGTCTGCTATTCTCTCCATCTGTCACTGCTGCTGGCTCTTCCTCCTCCTCTTCCTCACACACTGGGAGTTTGTCCTGGTGGATCATCAGGGCTGCAAAGCCTCACAGATGATGTGCAGCAGTGGCTCCCTCAGTCTGTCCCCACTCTGGACACTTGCAGTCGTCCACATGGAAATCAAATGTGTGATAAGCTGCAGGATTCAACACAAGTGTAACTTAAACACAGTCATACTTTATTTTCACAATCAGAGAGAGTGCAGGACAGACAGACAGGTGACAGTCCAGGTGTACACACTGCTACACAACAGCACCAGAGAAGGCAGGATTTAGTGTTTGTGTATACGAGTGTAAACAAGAAGAGTTCCAGATGGTGCAGTGGACACATGTGTGACTGCTGTGATTAAAGCATCTTTCTTTCAGCTTAACGAGTGAAGGTCAGCTCGTCAAACACACCTTAAAGTGCGTTTGGCTCGACACCACCGAACAGAGGCAGCAATAAACACAGCTAACATTAACAGTGCAGTGGATCCTGCTGTGCCGGGATATTCAGGACTGCAAACCAGCGAGCATCACTGACTTTCAGCTTGTTGTGTTTTGTGATATAGGACTACTTTAATTATCCACAAAATCATCACATCTCTGTCAGGTATTAAGGTCGACTATTGAACGGCGTATATTTTAAAGGCTTTAAAACCAAGTTAACGCTGAAAGTACAAACATCACATGTCACATATCTCTGCCGACAAGGCATAGCTATGGCTATGAGATGCTCTTTGTGTATCACTTCTTCATTATGAAAGATGTCATTAATGCACTAGTAATGTCTCATCTGGAGTATTGTTCAAATCATTTGGTCAGCAGCTAATAAGACAGATCTTAACAGACTTCAGTAGTCCAGAAAAGGCGTCCAAATTAGTGTGAAGATGTTCATACATAACTAATATGAATAAATGCATAAAAACCTTTCTTGGCTTCCTGTACAGGCTAAAAATTCTATGGCTTACTTGTAGTTCTAAAGAAAGCATTTGGTCCTTCACACAGCTGTTCCCAAACCACGATGTCATGTTCTGTGTGAGGATGCTCTCCACAGCGCCTGTATAGAAAATCCTGAGGATCTTTGGAGAGACCCTGAACTTCCTCAGTTGTCGTAGGTGATACAGGCGCTGCCTAGCCTTTTTGGTCTGGACCTGAATGTGGGCAGCCCATGTCAGGTCTGAGGAGATGTGGACACCAAGATACTTGAAGGACTGCACCCTCTCCACTGGAGCTCCATTGATGATAATGGGCTTGTAGTCTCTGTGCTGACCCCTTCTGAAGTCCACCACCAGCTCCTTGGTCTTGCTGACGTTCAGATGGAGGTAGGTGTCCTGGCACCACGATGCCAGATTCTTCACTTCATCCATGTAGGCCGCCTCATCGTTGTTGGAGATGGCACCCAACACCACTGTGTCGTCAGCAAACTTCACAATGGTGTTGGAGCCATGGGTGGCCACACAGTCTGAAGTGTAGAGGGAGTAGAGCAGTGGCGAGAGGACACATCCCTGAGGTGCTCCTGTGTTGATGGTGATGCTGTTGGAGAAGCACCTGCCCACCCTCACCACCTGAGTTCTGCCAGTGAGGAAGTCCAACACCCATGCACACAGACGGCTGTTAAGTCCCAGATCCCTCAGCTTTGTGAACAGTCTGCAGGGCACTATTGTGTTAAACGCTGAACTGTAATCAACAAACAGCATTCGCACATAGTTACCCTGTTTCTTGTCCACGTGGCTGAGAGTGGTGTGTAGGACGTGGGCGATGGCATCCTCTGTGGATCTGTTGGATCTGTAGGCGAACTGCAGCGGATCTGTGGTGTCTGGGATGGAGGAGGAGATGATGTTCTTCAGCAGCCTCTCAAACACCTTCATTACTACCGAGGTCAGTGCAACTGGCCGGTAATCATTCAGGGATGAGGGTTTGCTGTTCTTGGGCACAGGGATGATGGTGGATCTTTTGAAGCATGTGGGGACCACAGACTTCGCCAGGGACTCGTTGAAGATGTAAGTGAACACACCTGCTAGCTGGTCAGCACAGCAGCGCAGCAGACGGCCGGTGATGCCGTCTGGCCCCGCCGCTTTCCTTGTGTTCACTCTCCTCAGTGCCGCTCGGACGTCATGCTCCGCGATGCTGGTCACCGGTCTCTCGCTGATGATGTCACTGTCCTCGGTAGTCAGGCGGTAGATAGCATTAGCCGCCTGGCTAACCTCGAAACGGGCGTAGAACCGATTCAGCTCGTTGGTGAATGCAGAGTCGGCGTTGATCGGCGCAGTGTCCCTGGCTTTGTAGTCCGTAATGGTGCGTAGTCCGTGCCACATACTCCGTGTGTCGCCCTGGTGGAAGCGGGACTCCACACGTTCCCGGTACCGGTGTTTGGCATCTCACACCGTGCGCCGCACGCCGTATGAGGCCGCTTTGTAGGCGCTCATATCTCCAGTGGCGAGACCCGCGTTGTAGGAGGCGGTCCTGGCGTTTACTGCAGTGCGGATCGATCTGTCCATCCACGGTTTCTGGTTTGGGAATGTGGTGACTCTCGCAGTGGGGATAATCTCCTCCGCTAGCATATTGACGAAGCATACTGCTACTTCCGTAAACTCGTTGATGTCGACTGCGCATGCTCTGAACATGTCCCAGTCGACGTCGTTGAGTGCGTCCTGTAGCGTAGCTTCTGATTGGGCAGTCCACCGTTTCACCTCCCTCGTGGTTACTTCTTCCCTCCGAATGTTTTGCTTATACTGGGGAATGAGGAAGATGGCGTTGTGGTCAGACTTCCCAAAAGCCGGGTGTGAGACAGCTTTATAGCCCTGCTTGTATGGCGTGTAGCAGTGATCCAAAATCCGATCCCCTCTCGTTGGACACGAAACATGCTGGTAAAAGTTTGGCATGACTTGTCTGAGGTTCGCTTTGTTAAAGTCTCCTGCTACAATGAGGGCTGCGCCCAGGTCCTTGTTTTGAAGCGAGCTCAGCGCATCATGTAATTCGGACAAAGCCATACCTGTGTCCGCTTGGGGTGGGATGTAGACCGCCGTGGCGATGACTGAGGTGAACTCACGGGGCAGATAGAAAGGGCGGCACTTAATGCTCAGGAACTCCAGATGTGGCGAGCAGCCGCTGGAGAGAGTAGAAATGCTCCTGGCATCACACCACTTTCTGTTTATCATGAAACACACTCCCCCACCTTTGGTTTTGTTAGACTCTGCCGTTCTGTCCGCGCGGAGCACAAAGAATGAATCCGACGGAGTTACGGCCTGGTCCGGCACGGTGGGGGTCAGCCATGTCTCCGTGAAGCACAGAATGTTGCAGTCCCTCATGTCACGTTGGAAGGTGACCCTTGCTCTTAGGTCATCGAGCTTGTTCTCCATGGATTGTACATTGGCCAGTAGGATACTGGGCAGTGGTGCGTGATGCGCCTGCTGTCTCAGTCTGTTCCTAATACCAGCGCGTTTTCCCCGGCGCTTCTTTGTTCTGTGCCTCGGATGAGCGGCCCATCCTTTGTTGTTCTCCGCGCCGCTTAGAATCTCTGGCGGCCAGGAAGGGTCAGGTTTAAAAGTGTCCAAGATTAGATGTGCAACCTTGGCACCGATGTTTACAAGTGATCCGCTGTCGTATACTATAAGACTAGAGGATTTTGGGATGTAAACAAGAGCAAAAAATAAGTAAAAAACAAGAAAAGTGGATAGTCGGAGCGGAGCGGTCAGGAAGGCGTCTGGACGTGGCCGCGCCATCTTGTTCATTGGCAAACCTTCTGGAGGAAACCTGGTCTTGTTAGGAGAGACGGCATCCATCCCACTTTGGATGGAGCAGCTCTCATTTCTAGAAATATGGACAAATTTATTAAACCCCCCAAAATATGACTGTCCAGAGTTGGGACCAGGAAGCAGAGTTGCAGTCTTACACGCCTCTCTGCAGCTTCTCTCCTCCTGCTACCCCCCCAAAAACTAATCTCCATAGAGACTGTGTCAGCTTCCAAAAAGACAAAAAACAAACTAAAAACCAGCAACAAACAACTTAAACATAAACAATCACAAAGAAAGAACAATACAGTATCCACATCTGAACCAAAGAGTAAAACAGTGAAATGTGGGTTATTAAATATTAGGTCTCTCTCCTCCAAGTCTCTGTTAGTACATGACTTAATAATTGATCAACAAATTGATTTAACATTCATGTAGATGCTAAAAATGACAGCCTCAACATGGCATTTAATCTGTTATTAGAGACAATTGGTTTCTCTCAAAATGTAAAAGAACCCACCCACCACTTAAATCACACTCTAGATCTTGTTTTAACATATGGCATCGAACCTGAACATTTAACAGTGTTTCCTGAAAACCCTCTCCTGTCTGATCATTTCCTGATAACATTTACATACATTTACATTTACAATAATTGATTACACAGCGGTGAAGAGTAGACTTTATCAAAGTAGATGTCTTTCTGAAAGTGCTGTAACTAAGTTTAAGAATATAATCCACCCACTGTTATCATCTTAATTAAGTAGTTAAACCTTTACTCAAAAAGCCATCTCTAGACCCAGCAGTCTTAGCTAATTATAGGCCAATCTCCAACCTTCCTTTTATATCAAATAGGGCTGGGCGATATGACCCAAAATTCATATCTCGATATTTTTTAGCTGGATGGCGATATAAGATATATATCTCGATATATATTTTTTTAAAGCCATAAAGTAAGAACAAAAAGAGAGTTCTTAGTCAAAGCTGTGTCCCAGATGTCACACAGGCACTTTTATTAACATAGAGCAGATGTACATAAAATTTACTCAAAAATAAATTATGAGCATTTATTAAATAATAATGCTCCATAAATAAAAGAAAACAAATGTTGTTTTTGTGCATAACAAAAAGCTCACAATTGTGCAGTCAAAATGTAAACTAAAAGACGCTGAGCATAATAACAAAGACAGATTTCACAGCTGCTCTGTTCCCAACTTGTACTGCGTGACTGACAGCCTGGAGTTTGAAATCCGCTTCGCAACCACGTCTCTTAACAGGTGCCATTTATGGTCCTTATACACAGTAGAGTAATATTACGTTGAAACACAGTACGTATCACTCCGCGAGGCTCAGCCGTAATGCTCTGACAATCCATCAAGCGGTGCAGCTCCGTAGCTTACCAAAGTCATACTAAAACATTTTTTGACAGATTGCTGAGCGCTGTGTACCACATAAAATCGGTTCGCGGCCATCAAGCACAACCAGAATTCATATATAAGGCGCGCTGTCAACTTTTGAGAAAATGAAAGGATTTTAGTCCGTGCACCACCTCTGGGCTGCATGGCGTTAGCGTGGTTAGCTCGTTAGCGTGGTTAGCTAGCTAACACGTTGACGGCGTCCAGCCACACGCACGGGTCGATGCGCAGTAACTCGTTAACGGAGATTTGCCATGTCCATCTTGTCGCTTCCTGCAGGTGAAGCGATGGGGGAGGAGGGGGAGTTGTATTCAGTGAAGGAGAGGCGAGGCCGAGTAATGTTGTAAAGACGAAAGTGGACGAAAGAAAGGCAAACTTGCGGCTCCACAAGTATAATTATAATGTAACATAGACTATATCGATATAAAGGATATTGTCACATCTTATATCTCGTATAAAAATATATCGATATTTTTTAAAAACTCGATATATCGCCCAGCTCTAATAACAAAAACATCCTTGAAAGAGTAGTTGTCAAACAGCTAACAGATCATCTGCAGAGGAATGGTTTATTTGAAGAGTTTCAGTCAGGTTTCAGAGCTCAGCACAGCACAGAAACAGCTTTAGTGAAGGTTACAAATGATCTTCTTATGGCCTCTGACAGTGGACTCATCTCTGTGCTTGTCCTGCTAGACCTTAGTCCAGCATTCGATACTGTTGACCATAATATCCTATTAGAGCGATTAGAACATGCTGTAGGTATTACAGGTACTGCACTGCAGTGGTTTGTATCATATCTATCTAATACACTCCAGTTTGTGCATGTAAATGGAGAGTCCTCTTCACACACTGAGGTTAATTATGGAGTTCCACAGGGTTCAGTGCTAGGACCAATTCTGTTTACATTATACATGCTTCCCTTAGGCAGCATCATTAGAAGACATAGCATACATTTACACTGCTATGCTGATGACACCCAGCTCTATTTGTCCATGAAGCCAGATAACACACACTGTTAGATTTGTATTGTTGATTGTCATTTATGCTTAGAAATATTTACTTATATATGCTTAGAGTTTTGTAATTAGTTGTAGATTGGTAGAGGTTTTGATCCTTGATAGTCTGCAAACTTTGTGTGTATTAGACAGCACTTTGGGAGCATGAGAGGTCGTACCGTGTCTTATTGTTTTATGGTAGGATTAACGTAGTTGCGTCTGTTCTAGTCTAAGTGCTCTTTGTTTAGATGAACTGCAGGACTTCCTCACCGTGTTATCTAGGGTGAACCATCTAGGCTGAGGGGGAGGCTACCCTCTTCCTGACCAAGGATGTTTGACCCTTTGATCAGCAGTACACACACACACACACACACACACACACACACACAGGCAAGGTACTCTTTGTGTGTATGTAGACGTCATATGTTAATGAACCTATGCATATTCATGTAACCTCAATAAAAGAACAGTGGTACGGGAGAGCAGGCGAGAGCAACTGTGGTCAAGCGAAGGAACGGCGCCTGTCCGGTTCTCTCCCATGCACGAGAAACATGAAGTCTTTGCCTACTTGTGTCTTGCTTTGCAGTGTAATTATATTGTCTTCAACATTCCAGCGGATGGGTTCAAGCTACAAACCTATCACACACCAATGAGTTAAACTGCAGGAATGTCTTAAAGACATAAAGACCTGGATGGCCGCTAACTTTCTGCTTCTTAATTCAGATAAAACTGAGGTTATTGTACTCGGCCCTGAAAATCTTAGAAATATGGTATCTAACCAGATTCTTATTCTGGATGGCATTACCTTGGCCTCCAGTAACGCTGTGAGGAACCTTGGAGTCATTTTTGACCAGGACATGTCCTTCAACGCTCATATTAAACAAATATGTAAGACTGCGTTCTTCCATTTGTGCAACATCTCTAAAATTAGAAATATCCTGTCTCAGAGTGATGCTGAAAAACTAGTTCATGCATATATTACTTCCAGGCTGGACTACTGTAATTCATTATTATCAGGAAGTCCAAAAAACTCGCTGAAAAGCCTTCAGCTGATCCAAAACGCTGCAGCAAGAGTACTGACAGGGACTAGAATGAGAGAGCATATTTCTCCTGTTTTGGCTTCCCTTCATTGGCTTCCTGTTAAATCGAGGATTCAAAATCCTGCTCCTCACATACAAGGTCTTAAATAATCAGGCCCCATCTTATCTTAATGACCTTGTAGTACCATATCACCCTATTAGAGCACTTCGCTCTCGCTCTGCAGGCCTACTTGTTGTTCCTAGAGTATTTAAAAGTAGAATGGGAGGCAGAGCCTTCAGTTTTCAGGCCCCTCTTCTGTGGAACCAGCTTCCAGTTTGGATTCAGGAGACAGACACTATCTCTACTTTCAAGATTAGGCTTAAAACTTTCCTTTTTGCTAAAGCATATAGTTAGGGCTGGACCAGGTGACCCTGAATCCTCCCTTAGTTATGCTGCAATAGATGTAGGCTGCCGAGGGATTCCCATGATGCATTGAGTTTTTCCTTTCCAGTCACCTTTCTCACTCACTATGTATTAATAGACCTCTCTGCATTGAATCATATCTGTTATTAACCTCTGTCTCTCTTCCACAGCATGTCTTTATCCTGTCTTCCTTCTCGCACCCCAACCGGTCACAGCAGATGGCCCCGCCCCTCCCTGAGCCTGGTTCTGCTGGAGGTTTCTTCCTGTTAAAAGGGAGTTTTTCCTTTCCACTGTTGCCAAAGTGCTTGCTCATAGGGGTCATATGATTGTTGGGTTTTTCTCTGTATCTATGAAGCAAATTGAGACGACTTTTGTTGTGATTTGGCGCTATATAAATAAAATTGAATTTAATATATTCTGAGGTAAGTTGATCTATAGTGTTACATCATATTCTATAAGGATGTTATGTGTTTGTAGACTTTCTGCCCAGTTTGACCCATTTAGAAGACGTCAGCCTGTTTAAGGCTCTGATATCTATTCTGTGTGACTTACAGCAGTTATGACATGGTCTGATTTTCTCACCCAATAAAGGAATATTTCATATATCAGTCGACTCTTCATTCTATCAGACACAGTTATCACAGCTCTTACATTTGCTTTTTACACATATATGTAAGCACTGAGCCAAATGTAATAATGCCAACATACTGAAGGAACAATATTTGTCTCTTATATATGATACATCTGTATACTGTCACGGTCTGGGGGGCAGACCGTGGGGGATGTTGGAGAAAGGACCCAAACGCTGGACTTAGAGGAATGAACAGTGGGTTTATTTACAGTGAGGTAAATGTACACCACACATTAAATCTCCAAAAGTGCTCCCTCGACTCCCGTGACGTGTCTTCTCCCAAGTGCTGGTATCCCGTGCTCTCTGCCCCTGTGCCTTCACACACCCCGTGTGTCTTGCAGTCCTGTGTTCCGCTGTCCTCCTGAGGAAAAACACAGACACAGCCGTTATGGCACCAACTCCAGCAGGCATACACTGACCAGCACTATAAACACTGACATGGAGTCTAACTCAACGATCCTGCGCCGGAGAAAGCTCCATCGCTCTGTTAAGTAGCTCCCCCGACGATCCTGATCAGAAGCAGGTGTGTGGGAAGCTAGGCGTGACCAGCAGCTGGCAGGGCCACACCCATCAGGCCTGCAGGTGGCTGTCCTTCATCCTCCAGCCACACACACACACACGTACACACATCAGCATGGAACACAAGAGCACAGTGCAGCAAACATACATCCAATACACTAATAACAATAAAGGTCCACACTGTTCACGAACCCCGAGTCCCCGGAACCGAGTCCGTGACATATACACACTGTCACAGATACTTGTCTGTGAGTGAAGTGATTAATATAATAACTATAATATTGGCCATATTATATTTACATTACCACAGTGTGATGACTTTAGTCTCATGAACAACATCAGCTAATTGTTATTTACAGCTAATCTTAAACGACTGTTCAGCACAGAAATGAAGCCCAACAATCATGTTTCACAGTCCTGTGGTCTCAGCCTCAGATACTCATCAAATCACACAGAGCTCATGTAGAAACAAATGAACTAAATATGTTCTCCTTCATTTCTGTCAAACAAAGCTGTATGAAACGTTTCCAGCTGTTAGTATCATGGTTGCTAGGCAACCTGGGCAGCGCGACGGAGGCTCCCATTTCACGAGCCTACGAGCCTCGCACTTCGGCCTTAGCGGTCTTTGAGTACGCGGCCCTTGAGGACTTTAAAGCTGCAGAACCTGAATCGGGATACAGCCATGATGATCTCCAGCCTCGTGCTCGCCAACATTCTCACCTGAGTTACGAAGACGATCACTGAAATGGTCTCAGCAGGTCCTTTGATGACAGCAATGAAATGCAGTGGTAAGGCTTTTTGGGGATCAAGTTCGTTTTAGCTGGTGTTGGTGGGCAGGCTAGCAGTGCTAATTGTTAGCACTAGTTCTGCTGCTCTCCCTTTGTCTCTGTTATTGTTGGTCTTTAGTGAACAATAGAAAGTGTCTTCATGAGACTGTTGCCTAATGTTCAAATGTAGATAACACCACCTGCACCAACCTGTTACACAGCACAACCCTCTGGTGTAGCTTTGGCTGGAGCACATATTGGCAGCTCCAGTGACATCACCACTCCATGGTGACATCATCTCTACAGACTGTGGCTGTTACATATCCTCACCTGGTAATAATAAGACTGTCCTCAGCTGCACACAGCTCCAAGATGAACAAACTGAAGTAAATACAAATTAGAGTTACCATAGATTGAAATCTTGTAATCAGAGCTAATTCTTAGTGAAACTCTCACAACATCATATCCTGATCCTGGGTTAGTGTCTCGGTCTCAGATCACAACATCAGCACAGGCTTGGCTTGGGTGAGGTATTGAGTGGTTCTTGTCCATGACAGCTGCAGGTACAGTGCCATCAGCCATGCTGCACCACATGTCTGCCCAGGAACATTAGTGTGGCTGAGTCTCATGTAAACATTGTGCTAAAGTGGTGGGAAAGTGGCTGCAAGCTGGCTGCACTGTGTCCAATACTCTCAGTATGATATCCACAAACCTCTGAGTGTCACAGAGTGGGCCTGTGCTCAGCTCACTGTGCCCCATTCAATTCTACTTGCATAGTTTTACAAGTAAAATTAAAAGTTGCTCAATGATAAGTTATTGTAGTAACAACTAAGTCCATGGTCATTATTTGTTAATAGTAGCTTAAAGCTTCTGCACCAATCATGGAGCAGCAGGTTTAGAGCATGTGGATCTACAAAAGTAAGTCCCAGTAAGATGGGCTGAGCCTTACATACTAGAAGAAACATGTCATTCCCAGCAGATGAAGCGCCCTTTAAAGCAGGATCTCACTTTAAACCTAAAGAACTTGCTATGAGCATGCAGTGCATTCATGGTTATTATTCATACGATTGTGGGGAGCTAATAAAGTGCAACTATCACATTACATTTTATTATTAAATTGTTGTTAACAATCCCTTCACTTCTGCTTATCTAATTCATGGTTGCAGGATGGCTGACAGCTTCCATTAGGCAGGAGGTAATGTCCATTCTGGCCACAGTGCAACCCACAATGTGTAACTGACACTATTATATTGCATTATGTCACATTGTTACATCTTTTTAATAAATGATGACAGTCAGCTGAATTTGCTGCCCCTTGGTGGAGGACATCAGGATCAGCAGCTGCTGCTCCATCACAAACACCACAGAAGAAGAACAACACTGGATCAGATTATCTGGACGTGTTTGACAGGGACAGTGTTCATGTTCATGGACATCAGGACAAAAACAGACGATGGAAACCTGCCAGATTTGAGCTAAACTGCTTGTTTCCATGTGTAGTCCCTGGGAGGTCACATGACCAACAAAGACACACAAGCTGTGTCCCAAAACGTCGGCTGCATCCTCCGGAGGCCGCATTTGAAGGCCGATGACGTCACAGCCAGGCGACGAAGGCTGTCCTGATTCCTCGACTCCTTCAAATGCGTCCTTCATTCCCCCGAGTTTGAAGGATGGGTCGGGTGTGTCCTTCGTGGCCCACCATATCCCAGAATTCATAGCGCGGCCCAGCCAAATTTCAGCTGCCAACAATGGCGGCCGCTACTAAGTTTTAAAATTTAACGAGGGAGTACTACTTACTTACAATGAATTCCTTACACTATATAATTTTCCCGTCAGTGTTGGGGAATTCTCCATGGTGCTTGGTGCCATACCCTCAGGGACTTTAATGTTATATAAAAACACTGACAGCTCAATATCTGCCTCAGTCACTCTTCCTGATCCAGCTGAGTCAGCAGTGGGAAAAATCTGCTTTTCACAGGAACTTGGTAACAGCAATAAGAGAATACGTAGTTTATTCCAAGAAGATATCATGTCTCTCCCATATATAGAATATCTTACTGGAACCGACATGTTCCAGATATCACCTGGAAGACAGTCTGGATGATCCCATAAATATCTAATTGTGAACAAGGTGAAGGAAATCTCATATAAAATTCTTCATAAATGTTACCCAGCCAGTCACTATATGGTAACATTTAAAAGAGACATAAATACTAATTGAACTTTCTGTGGGGATCATCCAGAAACTGTGGCACATCTCTTTTGGTTCCTCTACACAGAGATTCTGGAAGAATTTAGCAGTTTTGTTATTGTCCATATTTTAAGGGAGTTTTCTTTACGATGGGAAAATGTTTTATTCTGTTTCTTTAAGTTCCCCAGGAAGAATGATAAATGTTTTTTTATAAAATATTTGTTAATACTTTTAGCTATTTTATATCCATAAATGTAAGTTTATTAATAAAACACCATAGTCTGTTTGACCTGCTCCCCTCAGGCAGGAGGCTCCGGTCCATTCGCACCAGAACCTCTCGCCATAAGAACAGTTTCTTCCCGTCTGCTGTCGGACACATGAACAATAACCATATGACTGCTCCCACCACTAACACATGACCCTACGCTGTGTTCACTGCATCATTCCATGTTTGGCACTGATCACCACCTGCACTCATGTATATATCATGTATATATCTATCCACTTAGCACTTTTAATTCTTATTCTTATTTTTATATTTTTATGACAGTATGTTTACACTGAAGCACCGCAGCAATTTCCTAATGTTGTAAACCTGCTCAACATCTGGCAATATACCCTTTTTTGATTCTGATTCTGATTCTGATTCTGATTTCTGCCTTTTTATAAGGATATGAATTGTACATACAATCAATTTCAGACTCAACCAACAAAAAGCCTCTCAGAACAATATTTATATGTTGATTTTTTTCACCTACTCATATCATCATTTTTTTACTCCTGGTTCTGTATGTTCATGTTCTGTTCTTTTGTAAACTTCATCTGTTTGTATGTTGTATACTCATTGTGTTTCAATAAAGTTCGATTTAAAAAGAGGTACCTTCTAAACGAAGCTTCAGACGTCACTGATCACGTGACTCTGGCCAAACTAATCAAGCCTCGACACGGTGCTTCTGAAGCAGCGCGTTGATCTTTCTGACACACGCACCGGAGCGTCAGCTTCAAGCGGACCATCACTACGTCTCACATCTAAAGGTGTCAAGGTAACTTTGAACTGAGTTCAGTCAATCTGGAGTTTTTCCAAGTTTTCTGTTGCTCTCTGTGAGAGAAGAGCGTTAAAGGCGGGGCTCTCCAGAGTCCAGCAAAACAGGAAACCACAGCTGGGTGTGTGTAAGTGTGCAAACCAATAGAATGCATCGTGGTGGGGGGGGCATCACGGGCAAGAAAAAAGTAAAATAATCGGTCGTACCCATGCTTCCCCGACGTCATGCCAGCGCATTGTCACTACCCGGTGTCTACTTCCGGTCGAAGCATTTTACGATAGTTACAGGTCAGAGTATCTGTTAAGAGGTTAAGAATAACAAGTATCTCTCAACATGTTTCCGATAATGAAACATTTAATATAATGTAGACAAAAATAAAAAAATTAAAAGGTAGTGACAGATCGGGACTCCCGATCCGTACCGCGCATGTGCAGGGGTTTTCTTCTTCTTCTGTTCGTTTAATGGCAGTGTACTCCCCAATGTACGAGGATACCGCCACCTGCTGACTGAGCGAATGAACCCTATTGTAAACTGAATTAGCGTCATTACAAACGTGTGTTACATTTGATTTAGTGATAATCGAGTGTGTTTATGCTTGTCTGTGTGGAGAGGATTGTTGGAAAAGTGATGATAATGTCCGCTATCACTGTCAATTGCCAGTAAACACTTCATCTGGCTGCTGAACCTTCACGTGACATATTATAAAGTAGGGCTGGGCGATATGACCCAAAATTCATATCTCGATATTTTTTAGCTGGATGGCGATATAAGATATATCTCGATATATTTTTTTAAAGCCATAAAGTAAGAACAAAAAGAGAGTTCTTAGTCAAAGCTGTCCCAGATGTCACACAGGCACTTTTATTAACATAGAGCAGATGTACATAAAATTTACTCAAAAATAAATTATCAGCATTTATTAAATAATCATGCTCCATAAATAAAAGAAAACAATGTTGTTTTTGTGCATAACAAAAAGCTCACAATTGTGCAGTCAAAATGTAAACTAAAAGATGCTGAGCACAATAACAAAGACAGATTTCACAGCTGCTCTGTTCCCAACTTGTACTGCGTGACTGACAGCCTGGAGTTTGAAATCCACTTCGCAACCACGTCTCTTAACAGGTGCCATTTATGGTCCTTATACACAGTAGGGTAATATTACGTTGAAGCACAGTACGTATCACTCCGCGAGGCTCAGCCGTAATGCTCTGACAATCCATTAAGCGGTGCAGCTCCGTAGCTTACCAAAGTCATACTAAAACATTTTTTGACAGATTGCTGAGCGCCGTGATCCACATAAAATCGTTTCGCGGCCATCAAGCACAACCAGAATTCATACATAAGGCGCGCTGTCAACTTTTGAGAAAATGAAAGGATTTTAGTCCGTGCACCACCTCTGGGCTGCATGGCGTTAGCGTGGTTAGCTCGTTAGCGTGGTTAGCTAGCTAACACATTGACGCCGTCCAGCCCCACGCACGGGGCGATGCGCAGTAACTCGTTAACGGAGATTTGCCGTGTCCATCTTGTCGCTTCCTGCAGGTGAAGCGATGGGGGAGGAGGGAGAGTTGTGTTCAGTGAAGGAGAGGCGAGGCCGAGTAACGTTGCGTAAAGACAAAAGTGGACGAAAGAGAGGCAAACTTGCGGCTCCACAAGTATAATTATAACGTAACATAGACTATATCGATATAAAGGATATTGTCACATCTTATATCTCGTATAAAAATATATCGATATTTTTTAAAAACTCGATATATCGCCCAGCTCTATTATAAAGTCTGTATTATTAACTCTGTCATTAGGCACCATTCTTCTTATTTTACAGCGCTGTTGTTCAATCGGGGAACGCTTTCTGTTGAGGAGAAAAGCAAAAATTTGTTGCGGATACGGATTAGTCATTGTTTAAATGTCCTGGTAGTCGAAAAGGAGGCAGAGCTGCTGAGAAATGCTAGGAGCTAACTGGGCGCTAACCGTATCATTCAAATATATTGAATGTCGCAATGTTGGCAAAGAGAGGAAGTGACGTAAGATTTGCGCATGCGGGGTACGGATCGGGTTTCCGGTACGGATCGGGTAGTGACACGCATATTGGGAAATTCGTAGGCACCGATCGGTTTTCTATCAGCCATTTGCTGGGAGTAAGGGCGCCCTCCGTTTGCGAGGTGCGCCTGCTGCTGGCGGCACAGGGAGGAGAGGGCGGGGCGGCGGGGAGTCTCTGGCTGGCTGGAGCGGCATCTAATAACCAACTCGCAAAACAAAATAAAAACAACAAATAGATCAGAATCAGAATCAGAATACTTTATTAATCCCTGGGGGAAATTATTTTTTGTTACAGTGCTCCATTTTAAACCAACATTAAGACAAGACAGACAATACACTAACTAAGAATAGTACAATATATACATATATACACATACATACTTCACTCATAAATAAATAGTTGGAAAAGAAACATGTGTAGTTGTAGCAGCAAACAGTGTGTTAAGTGGATGCATTGTACAGGGAGATGGCCACAGGCAGGAAAGACTTCCTGTGTCGTTCAGTGGTGCTTTTCGGCAATCTCAGTCTCTCACTGAACGTGCTCCTGTGACTGACCAGCATGTCATGGAGTGGGTGGGAGGTGTTATCCAACATAGTCTTTATCTTGGACAGCATCCGCCTCTCCGACACCACCTTGAGGGAGTCCAGCTCCATCCCCACAACATTACTGGCATTACGGATTAGTTTATTAAGTCTGTTGGCATCTGCGACCCTCAGCCTGCTCCCCCAGCATGCAACAGCATAGAGAATAGCACTGACCACAACATACTCATAGAAAATCCTGAGCATTTTCTGGCATATGTTGAAGGACCTCAGTCGCCTCAAAAAATAGAGACGACTCTGGCCCTTCCTGTAAAGTGCTGTGGTGTTTTTAGCCCAGTCCAGTTTATTGTCAATGTGAACTCCAAGGTATTTATAGTCCTCCACAATGTCAACACTGACCCCCTGGATTGAAACAGGGGTCAAGTGTTTCCTGGTCTTCCTGAAGTCCACGATCAGTTCCTTGGTCTTTGCCACGTTGAGCTGCAGATGATTCTGCTCACACCACGTGACAAAGGAGTCGACCACAGCCCGGTACTCTGTCTCATCATCCCTGCTGATGCATCCAACCACCGCAGAGTCATCAGAAAACTTCTGAAGATGGAGGTCTCTGTGCAGTGGCTGAAGTCTGTGGTGTAGAGGGTGAAGAGGAAGGGGGAGAGGACAGTCCCCTGTGGTGCCCCTGTGTTGCTGATCACCTTGTCAGACACACACTGTGGGAGACGTACATATTGTGGTCTTCCTGTCAGGTAATCAACAATCCAGGACACCAGAGAAGCATCCACCTGCATCGCTGCTAACTTATCACCCAGGAGGGTCGGCCTGATGGTGTTGAAAGCACTGGAAAAGTCAAAAAACATGACCCTCACAGTGCTCGCTGGCTGGTCCAGATGGGTGTAGACACGATTGAGCAGGTAGATGATGGCGTCCTCAGTTCCGAGACGAGGCTGATAAGCGAACTGAAGGGGATCCAGATGTGGTCTTACAATGGGTCGCAGCTGGTCCAGGATGAGCCTTTCCAGGGTCTTCATGATGTGGGAGGTCAGTGCCACGGGCCTGTAATCCTGGGGGCCACTGGGACGTGGCGTCTTTGGTACAGGGACGAGGCATGATGTCTTCCACATCACTGGGACCCTCTGCAGACTCAGACTCAGCATAAACAGTTTATGAAAGACTCCGCTCAGCTGGGGGGCACAGGTCTTGAGGACGCGGGGACTCACTCCGTCTGGTCCAGCAGACTTGCCTGAGTGAAGTCTCCTCATTTGCATCTCAACCTGGTATTGAGTGAAGGTGATGGATGGGGGAGGGGTGTCAGGAATCTCACAGGAGGCAACATGTGAAGAGAGAGGCTGGCACAGTGGTGTGGCTCTGGATTCCAGGCTGACTACAGGTGAGGTTGTGGGGGTCGCAGCAGATGGCCGCCCCTCCCTGAGCCTGGTTCTGCCGGAGGTTTCTTCCTGTTAAAAGGGAGTTTTTCCTTCCCACTGTTGCCAAAGTGCTTGCTCATAGGGGGTCATATGATTGTTGGGTTTTTTCTCTGTATCTATGAAGCGCCTTGAGGCGACTTATGTTGTGATTTGGCGCTATATAAATAAAATTGAATTGAATTGAATTGAATTGGGAGCAGACACTGTGGTGTCGAATCTATTGAAAAACAGATTCAACTCATTGGCTCTATTCTCACCTCCCTCAGCTCCCCTGCTGTTGGTTGGCCTGAATCCAGTGATGGTCTTCATGCCCCTCCACACCTCTCTCATGCTGTTCTGCTGGAGTTTCCACTCCAGCTTCCTCCTGTAATTGTCCTGTAATATTATTAAGATATTATGATACAGACTTATAATCTGCACCGATGTTTTTTCTACATTCTATAAAGTGAGCGCGAGAGCCCTCGGTGCGCCTGCGCGCTGCTGAAGTCAAAGTAAACTTTATTGTCATCTCCGCTACAGACAGTCCAGCATATAGAGAGACGAGACGACGAGGCTGCAGTTACAGCGGTGCAAGTAAACAAACAATAAATATAAGAAGAGTAAGAAAATAAATCTACACTTTAGGACTCGGGGTAAAGGATCAATAACAATTTAAATTTATAATTTACAGTTTGATGATTTAAAGTCTCACACAACCCGTCAAAAGGGGCGGGGCCGGCTGCTTCCAAGTAGAGCACATTTCATTTATAATGATGTAAATCCAAGCCCATCATGGATTCACGATCTGAATCCTGGGTTGTGTGAAATCCCAGAAATCAACCTTAGACAAAGTGAATCTGTGAACTAAGGTGTAGGTCTGTTAGGTTAATTGTGCTGATCCTCGGGTTGAGGGATTTGTGTTTGTACTGGAGCGCAAAATTCAAACCAATGGAAGATGGACAACAAAAGTTCAAAGCCATCAGGTGCTCAGGTTAGAAAAAAGAGAAAAGATGCAGGTAAGCAGACGTGTGATTGGATAATGGCAGCTCATCCTGAACCAATCAGACTAAACTCCAAACAATACATTATGTTACAGATTTTAATATTAATTAGTCATTGTTACTTGTTGATTTGTCCTTTTCTCATTGTGTGACGAATTATGACGACTGTTTGGTAGCTGTTATTGTCTCTCTCTCTCTCTTCATGTGTGTTTCTCTGGTGAAACAATAGTTTTGTGTTAATGTTAGGGCTGCACGATTTTGCATAAAATGAGAATCACGATTTTTTGGCTTAGAATTGAGATCATGATTCTCTCATAACAATAAATAAACATAAAACAACAAATGTCTCACGTTTTGTTGTTTTACAGAGCAGGACACACTGGAGACAAACTGAAATACTGCAAAGAATCTGGGAGAAGCTTCACCACATCGGATCACTTAAAACAACATGAACTGATTCACAGTGGGGTTAAAAAGCACCTCTGTGATCAGTGTGGGTCATCCTTCACCACTGCAAGTCAGCTTAAAACACACAAAGGAGTCCACACAGGAGAGAAACCACACAAGTGCAGACACTGTGAGAGAAGCTTCTCACAGTCAGGTAATCGTAACATTCATGAACGTGGACACATGGAAGGAAACTACAGCTGTGACCAGTGTGACAAGAGCTTCAGGAATCTCAGTTCATACTCTGCACACAAACGATCCCACGTTACTAATAAACTGTTTCACTGTTACCAATGTGCCCAAACATTCACCTCATTGTCTGCTCTGTGCAAACATCAGCGCGATCACTCAGGGCTGAAATCACTCCCATCACTGGATCACAGTGAATCTGAAGACACAGAAAGATCCTCTGGTTTCTGTGTCAGACTCAAAAAGCTTGAGATCAGGCTCCACAGAGTTCAGATAGAATCATTTAAACTTGTGTTGAACTGAACTGGTTGCTGGGCTGAACTTCTACATAATACAGATCTACATGGGATCTTCTTTTCTGTTTTACTGAGTCAGTTTTGTCCTTTTTTCTCTGTCCTGGTTTTGCTCGTCTGTAAATGATTGAAACTCAGTCAAATAGTTCATTGTTCTCCAGCAAAACGTTTTGGAAACTCATGTTTAACCTTTAAAACTCTGACATGTTTTAGCACACAAGGATTCATCGGGGAGTTCACTCATGATTGGACCATGAGAACAAAGGTTTTTCGTTCTTTCAAAGAGAGTCTTGGAGATGTTTGATGTTTCTGTTTTTCTGAAACCACCTGAAAGAAAAACTATTTTTCTTGCTTTATGTAGTGTGGAAGTTTTTAATGTTTCTTCATCTGTGATGTTCTTGAATGTGTTCACGTGAAGATGGTACAAATAAACTGTCCTTTCAGCTTTAGCTCCTAATTTATTCATTATTTATGGATGTAGCACAGCAGCCGTCTCTTGATTAACACATGGAGGGCTCGGGATCTGATGGTGTCGTCTCCCTAATTTGCCCACTCAGTAAATCTCACTCATGGCCAAGAAATTGAAATGAACCTTGTTTCCCTGCTGGATAGTGATCCACTGTAACTCTGCTCCTCCTTCCTGTTTAGGATTTCTGTGGCTGAAGTAAAATTCCCTCCATCCATCACTTATCCCAGCTAACCCAAAGTGAAATAAAGTTTTGCTCGTCTTAAAAAAGCATTACAATAATGGGCATTACCAATGCAAACTGAATGATACAGAAGATGAAAGAAGAGACTTTGATCAGTTAATAAAGCTCATGATCTGGATTCATTGTGGCTGCTACACAGATACTTCTGGGTCACTTCTCTCAGTTAGGAACCTTCCTCACCAAACTGACTGTTGGACCACACCCCTGGTTTCATGAGAAATTGTTTCAGCCATGATTTCTCTTCCTGTATTTCAGAGTAAAGACTGAAGTGACAAATGGAAGCATGTTTAAAAAACACAATGTGAGAGAGACGTTGAGGTCCTTAGAAGTTACCCTGGGTTTTTCTGTCACCCTGCTAGATGTTACACACCTTGTTATTGGACTGATTTCTACTGCTGGACTACTCCTGCGGAGAGTAACAATACTCTTACTAATTAGCTCCCTTTCACACCTTTGGGGATATTTATTTTTGTGTTTGCAGCGCTGTGAGCCAGAACAGCGAGAGAAAAATCTGCAACAGCGACGAGCCGAATGCTTACGTGAATCGCAGCAGCTGCACATGTGCTACGCTGAATTAGAGGATATCTTTGCTCTGGATTTCTATTTCTACTTTTTCATTTCTATATGATTCTTCTTGCATCTAAACAAAGATGATTCAATTTGCTAAATGTTGATGGCTCTTCGTGCTCAGGTGTAAATGAGACGTAATATTTGCTCTTGGTTTGGTTCTCCTGTACAGAACCTTGCAGTACAACAGAAACCTAAAAACATTATTTGTAGTTGTTATTCTTAGTTGTTCTGCTGCCTAAATACCACAGGGTCTGATTATGAAGTTATTGAGCTGCACATACGTTACGACCTGCTTAAGTTCGAGGTCACAGCGTCTGTAGAGCAGCTGGAACATAATGAAGTCTACAAGGTTAAAGTTTTCTCTTCAGTTATTGTTCTTTCTGCTGCTTGGTTTGATGGATCTAAGACCTTTTGTTTTTATTATTGTTATTATAATTATCATGAATATTTTACTCTCTAGAAGCTTTAAAATAGTGTTTGTGTTTGAAAAAATTGATTTAAGAATTGAACAGAAACATCTGTCCTTCTGAAAATTGCCCAAAGGCACAGAGACAAAGTCAAAGGATGCAACCTGTAACTTTCTCTTCCTTCATGTCAGGACCATCATCCATGATTTATATAAAATGCATATAGCAACAGTAGCACTTTAGTTTGGACTTTATGACTTCTGTAACTGGAAAATATTATTTTGTTTAAAGACAGAAGTGACCGCATAGTTGCAACATCAAAGGGAAATATTAATTAATTAGCATCAAGTATATTTGTTGCTTAAGCGTTTGCACTATAACTTAAGTAGGATTATAACTTTTAAGGAAGGAAAGATTTCAGATATTTAGTTCACTGTTTCAGTTATTTTATATGAAATTAAAACATTTACGTTGGTCAAATATGATGCTCTAAATCAAATAAAAGTTTGAAAATAAATGATGTATTTTTAAATGCTGCAACAAATGTTCACAAAAAGTAACTATAATTAAAACCAGTTAAACAAAATCAAATGTTTGAATCATGCTTAACCAAATGCCAGGCTGGAGAGCTGAACCTAAAGTATACGTAGAAAGATTTCAACATCTGAGCAGTTTTTAATGTTTTTATCACATATAAATGTCACAGCAGTGGGTCCTGGCCCAATGCTTTGTGTTTTTGGTTTTCTTTGACTCTTGTTTTTCTTGCTTTTTGTTCTTCTTATTTATCAGGCTCTCAGTAATCTTAGTTCTCCCTCCCTCAGTGTTCATTTCAGCCTGTGTTTAGTTTCTGTTCCCGTGTCCCACGTTTCATCGTTTCATGTCGAGTCAGCCCTGTCTCTCTGTTTCCTGTGTCTCCCCAGTCAGCCCCGCCTCCCTCGGGCACTCATGTGTGATACAGAGTAATAAACCTGACTACATTTGCTACACTCTCTTTATTACCTGTTACTTTAAAATTCATACACTAATTATGTCTGCCCATCTCTCTAATGTGAAGGTCAAAGGTCAACATCCCAGTGACATAAGAATAATCCCAAAGGGGCAAAGGCAGCGGTTAATTTAGCACATTTAGCATTAAGGGTACAGCAAGGATATACTTTTACTTATTGTGGCAGGGGTGTGGTCTCTGGCCTGCTGCAGTGGAGGCTGGTGGCAGGAAGTTGGACGGCACAGGTGAGGGTGATGGAGCTCATGACTCTCCCCTTTATAGTGACGGAGGAGACTGGCGTGGGGGAAGCGTGTAGTGGAGGAAGCCGAGGAGAGAGCTGGTTTCTGGCTACAAAGACGGCGTCAAACCAGAAAAGATTGCTCGTGGTCAAATAATGTGTCAATCAGCTGTGAATCAAACTGTGTGTGGCTCAGTTCATGTCACAGTGTTGTTTAGTATATCTTCACTTGTCTCACTCTCCTTCTGTTCTGTCCATCAGGAAGATCCTCAGCGCTTACACAGATCCTCCATCGATGTTGTAACTGTTGGCATGATTACATTGTATATAATTTGGATTATTTCTTTATCTCGTCAAGATCTATGTCATGATTGTAAATTGTTTAAGCTGTACATTACTGTTTGTTTTTTGTAGTCAACGTTTTGGTGCTTTGTGCTTTTATTTTGAAAGTCAAATTCGCTTACAAGTTGCGCTAGAATAAAGGTTTTTAGTGGTTTTATTATAAAGCTTTTATTATTATATAATAATGATAATAATAATATCAATAATATTGAGGCACATTGTGTGGAGGAGGTTCAGTTATATCCTGATCATCCAGACAGATTTGATGTTCATCATCTGCTGTGTAGAAATGGTCTGACTGGTCGCTGTTACTGGGAGGTCGAGTGGAGAGGAGACGTTTATATATCAGTGAGTTACAGAAGCATCAGAAGGAAAGGAGTCAGTGATGACTGTTTGTTTGGATTCAATGATCAGTCCTGGAGTCTGAGCTGCTCTGATGATGGTCCTCAGTCTGTCTGTCACAATAACAGACTAACATCCATCTCCTCCTCCTCCTCCTCCTCTGTCTCTAACAGAGCAGCAGTGTATGTGGACTGTCCTGCTGGCACTCTGTCCTTCTACAGAGTCTCCTCTGACACTCTGATCCACCTCCACACCTTCAACACCACATTCACTCAAACTCTTTATCCTGGGTTTATGTTCTGGTCTCCTGGTTGCTCAGTGTCCCTGTGCTGAGTGGAGTGTAAAGAGTGTCTCCTGTTACAGAAACACTCTGACTGTTGAACAGATAGTTCAGTCTGTACATGTCTGTCTCTTTCACTCACAAACACGTTTTCAGATTCATGGATTCAATCAGTTGATGTTTGAAACTCTTCTAAATGATTCCTTGTAAACTTCTTCCTCTTCAGTCACAAACAAACAGGAAGTGATGTCACATGTGTTCCTGTCCACACAGCAGAATGAGTCTATTGCTGACAGTGATGTACAAACAGAGTGAGCATTTCTGAGGCCCAAATAAACTGAGTAGTTCA
>NW_024386926.1:22678-64292 GCF_900408965.1 Simochromis diagramma | reverse complement strand
AAGTGGATTCTACCACGTACTGTTAACCAGGGGAAGAAGCTGGTGATGGGTCGTCTAGCAAAGGACCACCCGCTGGAGCAGACAATTGATGAGGGAGAGAACTGTGACAGCGCCGTTCCTTCACTTGACCTCAGTCGCTCTCGTCTGCTCCCTCGTAACACTGCTCTTTATTGAGCTTACATGAATATGCACAAGTTCATTAACATATGACGTCTTACACAGGTATGAACAAAGAGTACCAGTCTGTGCATAGTGTGTGTGTGTGTGCGAGTGTGTGTGTGTGTGTGTGTGTGTGTGCGAGTGTGGTGTGTGTGTGTGTGTGGATGTGTGTGTGCGAGTGTGTGCGTGTGTGTGTGTGTGTGTGTGTGCTCGAGTGTGTGTGTGTGGTGTGGTGTGAGTGTGTGTGTCGGTGTGCTGCGTTGTGCGAGTGTGTGCGAGTATGTGTGTGTGTGTTGCGTGTGTGCGTGTGTGTGTGTGTGTGTTGTGTGTGTGTGTGTGCGGTGTGCGAGTGTGTGCGTAGTTGTGTGCCGTTTCGCGTTTGAGTGTGGTGTGGCGTGTGTGTTTGTGCTCGTGTTTGCGTGTGTGTTCTGTTTGGTGTGTGTGGTTCCAGATGTGACCCTGTGACCCAAAGTGTTGCTAAGAGTCCAGTGGTCCCCACAAAGTGCTTCTCTATACTTCACAGAACAGCGTAGGGTCCTCCTACACAGGGTCTCAAACTCGCGGCCGCGGGGCCAATTGAGCCGCCCGCAGGACGATAGTTTTTTGCCCCACCTTAATATGGAAAATGTAATGTCAGTTTGATACATGTACGACACTTTACAGTGTTGTTGTGACTGGAGCTGAATTAACCCACCCCTCAGGGTGGGATATGGATTCTCAGGCCCACCAGCCCGCCGGCTTGATGCAAGCCGGGCAAAACATTTCCACGAGTCAAAAGTTCCAGCACGCGTTGCCCTGAGTGTTTCTTTCTTTCCTGTGCCTGGTGGCTCCTTCCTTTTCTATGGGCAAACGCCGACATCGCCCCCGCGCGCTGCGTTCACAACACTTCAAAAAAATTTGTTTTTTTTAGTTGCTGCCCAGGCGGGACATTATACGTATATAGATTTATACACACGTCAGTGGGATTTAAAGTTATTTTTCCACAGAGAGAGATCTCATATTAACTCTCACAGTGATGCGTAGGCGGCGGGATAAAAGAAAAGTCAATGAACTCAGTGCTAGCCCAATTTGTCTGCAGTCCACATAGCGACACCTGTTCATCGGCAACAACAGTCCCCGGTAACCCGGACTAATTATAGGGTCGCACCGTAATTTGTGCTCGATGTTTTTATTTGCATCACTGCGTTGCACTTGCAGCAAACATGAACATTACATATATTTCAATATAATGTAAAAGCAGTCAAAACAACTAACATCAGAAACAGCTGATGTTATTTGTTATATGTCACGGTGTCATTTCCGCTTCTTTCTCCTGTAACAACAGCCCGGCGCCGTGAGCAGTCGCCTCTTTTGCGCTCGCTATCCCTGCACTTTCTACCATCTGCAAACGCCACGGTGTTCGTGTCATCATGAAAGACGTGAACATCGAGCGTAAAAACAAAGGAGACTGCTACCGGCTTTTTATCTGCCGATCGCCGTGCTACGGTTGCAAGAAAAAGAAGCAGAAATGACGTTCTCTACGCGTTGAGACGTTCCCCGTCCGTCGGCTAAACGCTTGATTGAAACTTCAATGCGACAGTGACACCAAGTAGAATTATAAATGTCACATAGCCCCAAACATGTCTTTTTTCAAAGCTGCGGTGAAGAGAAAGGTTGGTGATGAGCACCGACAATTTCAGGAAAAGTGGGCAATGCAATATTTCTTTGTTGAGCACAGGGGCACCCCGACCTGTCTTATTTGCACAGAGAAAGTTGCGCTGCACAAGGAATACAATTTGAAACGTCATTACACAAACTAGACATGCTGAGCTGGATGCAAAATACCAGGGAGACGAGAGAGCGAACCGGGTTGCCAGTCTTAAAACAGATCTACTGAGACAGCAAGATTTCTCCAAGAAAGCAACCAAAGAGAATAATGCAGCAGTCGGAGGCCACGTGGTTAGTGAGATGATTGCTAAAGCAGGGAAGCCATTCACAGAAGGTGCATTTGTCTAAAAGTGCATATTGCAGGCTGCAAATATAGTCTGTCCGGGAAAGAAAGGTCAGTTTAGCAACATCAGCCTTTCTGCCAACACCGCAGCAGATCGCATTTCTGACCTGTCAAGTGACATTTATGACCAACTGTGTGAGAAAGCCAAATGTTTCAGTGTATACTCAGTCGCTCTTGATGAGACCACAGACATCACCGACACTGCCCAGCTCCCAATGTATGTCCGTGGTGTTGATGACAGTTTTGAAGTGATGGAGGAGCTGCTCACAGTAATTCCAATGCATAGCCAGACCACCGCTCAGCAGATATTTACAAGCTGTGTGATGCCATTGAGAATGTTGGTTTGCCATGGAAGAGGTTTGTTGGAATAACAACAGATGGAGCGCCATCAATGACAGGGAGGAAAAAATGGACTGGTGGCCACAAAACAAACTGGAAGAGGAAGGCGTGGAGGAGGCCATTGCTCTGCACTGCATCATCCATCAGCAGGTCCTTTGCAGCAAATGCCTGAAGTTTGACAATGTGATGTCTATTGTTGTGAAATGCATCAACCCAAATCAGATCCAGGGGCTTAAAGCACCGAAGGTTCTGTGCTTTTTTAGAGGAAATGGAGTCAGAATATGGGGATGTGCTCGACTTCACTGAGGTACGTTGGCTCAGCAGGGGAAATGTATTAAAGAGACTTCTTGAGTTGAGAGCAGAAGTGAAGCCTTCATGGAGAAGGATGGAGTTAGTGTTCCTGTGCTAACTGATCCCAAATGGCTCATGGACTCAGCTTTTCTTGTTGATATGACACATGAGCTTAATGTCCTGAACAAGACGTTACAAGGCCAGGGGCAACTTGTCAGTGCTGCCTATGACAACGTGAGAGCATTCTCCACAAAACTGGCGCTCTGGAAAGCTCAGCTCTCTCAGACAAATCTTAGCCATTTCCCAGCATGCAAGGCACTCGTGGATGCAGGCACACCATTCAGTGCTGACGAGTATGTTGATGTCATTTTGAGGCTACAGGAGGAATTTGATCACAGATTTGCTGACTTCAAGACACACAGAGCCACCTTTCACATTTTTGCGGACCCTTCTCCTTTGATGTGCAAGATGCCCCTTCTGTGCTTCAATGGAGCTCATTGAGCTGCAGTGCAACTCTGAACTCAAAGCAAAGTTCAGGGAGGTGAGTGGAAAAGCAGACAAGCTTGGACAATTTTTGAGAGGATTTAGCCCTAGTTTCCCTCGGCTTTCCCGAATGTTCAAGCGGACCATGTGCCTTTTTTGGTAGCACATACTTGTGCCAAAAGCTCTTCTCCACTTTGAACTTCAATAAGTCCAAGTACAGGTCCAGACTTACGGATGATCATCTTCAAGACATACTGAGGGTCGCAACTGCTTCCTCCCTCAGGCCAAATCTGGCTCGGCTATGCGAGAGGAAACGCTGCCAGGTCTCTAGCAGCAAGGAGTAGGCAAGAGAAGCCATGTTCAGAAGAACAGTTCATTTTCTACAGTGTTCCATTCATGTTCAGAAGAAGGTTATAGAACTGTTAATACAGACATTTCAATCTAAATACAGCAGATATAGAAGACTGAAAGAAACACACAAGTTCACTGACTAAAAATATCTTATTATTGTTTTATTTATGTATTACAGATTGATTTATTTTCTTATTAATTCTTAATTTGTTTATTTATTTTTCATATTTTGTGTTAAAAAATAAAAATAAAGAGATTTGAGAAGATTGGAATTTTTTTAACCATGCCTTTCTTGTGGAAAACCTAATGCGGCCCAGCCTCACCCAGACTCTGCCTGCAGCGGCCCCCAGCTAAATTGAGTTTGAGACCCCTGTCCTACACCATAAATCAGTAAGAGAGGGTACGACCTCTCTCATGACCCCAAGTGCTGTGTGCATGCCAGAGCACTCTGGAAGGCACACAGAGTCTTTACAGACTACTAAGGATCAAACCTCTATCATCATGCAATTGCAAATAGCTAATGCTAATTTAATGTGAGTTAGCATTATCCAATAACACTATTTTCTCTTACTTATTAAAAATGATAGTAGCTAATACTAATACTCTTTTCCGTTGGGTAACAACAATGTGAGGAGTTAATGGTAAGCAGGCTGCTTTTAGCGGCTTACTCTAATTAGGGGTGAATAATTATTAGCAGCTAATGCTAATATTGTTTTCTCTTCCCTTTTAACAATGTGAGCAGCTAGTGCTAATTTGAGGTGAATTTGCATTATATTAGTGAGGAGTTAATGCTAAGTAGGCTACCATTAGCAGCTAAAGCTAATTTGAGGTGAATAAGCATTAGTAGCTAACGCTAATACCCTTTTCTCTTGTGTTATAATGATGTGAGACGTTAATGCTCAATAGGCTTCCATGAGTGACTCCTTTCCCTTGTATTATAAAGATGTGAAGAGTTTATGCTAAGTAAGCTGCCATTAGCAGCTAATGTTAATACTGTTTTCCCTTGCTTTATACGACTTGAGCAGCTATTGCTAAGTAGGCCACTTTGCTCTGCTAAGGATTTGTGTGACCATGATGGAAACTCTGATAAGCTAATGCTGCTAAGCTAATGCTGTTTATGGGCCCTGTTAGAATCAATATTTCATTCTCATTTTGTTGTTTGAGAATAACAGAAAAATGTGCACTTGAGAAAAAAAATTATTGTGAATTCAGCTGTGAATGTAGAGTTTGTCATTATTTAAGCTTCCATTTCCAAATGTTAGCTGACACTTTATTAGGTACACTGGCATCTATCTCAGGTACACCTGTGACCTAGATGTTCCTGCAAACAGATTCCTTGGAGACCCCCTACATAAATATCCACGTTCTATCCAGCAAGACTAGTGTGTCTGTCCCTGAAAATATTCCTGCATGTGTGATTGTTCATGTGTCATCTGCAGGAAACAAACAGGAAGTGAGTGAAAGACACAGGAAATGTTTCCAGCTCTTCCTCCTCTATCAGACATTCTTCATACCTGAGAGTGTCCAGTCTCCAGCCTGGATCCTTCAGTCCAGCCGACAGCAGCTTCATTCCTGAGTCACCTGGATGATTGTAACTCAGGTCCAGCTCTCTCAGATGGGAGGGGTTGGAGCTCAGAGCTGAGGCCAGAGAAGTACAGCCTTCCTCTGTGATCAGACAGCCTGACAGGCTGCAGACACACAAAACAACAATCTGTCACAATAACATCGATCCATTTACATTCATTCAATGTAACTGTGGCGGAGGCGTGGCCCTGGGCGCAGCTGCAGGGGAGGAGTGGAGCGGAAGGCTCAACGGGGCGGCGCTGCGAGGCCGGTAAGAGCAGCTGATATTGTTTATGGACTGATGATGGTCTCCTCCGCTGTGTTTATAGTGAGACGAGGAGGAGCGGCCAGGAGAGATCAGCTGGGCTCGAGCTGTCAGACGGTGCGACTGAGTCAGCTGTCAAAATACAAAACATCAATAAAGGTGGGAGTTGGCTATACCTGCCTGTGTGTGCGTGTGTCTGTGCCTGGTGTACTCCACAGGTGGTGCCGAAACCCAGGACAGTGCCGGTGGGGAAATGTCCGACCCACAGGCCACGCCACCCGCCCAGCCTCTGCAATTCTTGGCGCAGATGCTGGCGGAGATGGCGACGATGAGCGGGGATCAGGCGGCCGACATGCGTGCCCACCTGGCCGCGCTGCGGGAGCAGACGGACCGACAGACGCAAGTTCTGGAACGGCTGGTCGGGGCCGCTGCCACGCCGAAGCCCTCGCCACTGTCGGTGGCGGTGCCCCGGATGGGGGACGGGGACGACCCACAAGTTTTTTTGGAGACCTTCCGTGCCACGGCGGAGGCTTGCCAGTGGCCGCGGGAGGAGTGGGCTCCGCGGCTGCTCCCCCTGCTGTCCGGGGAGGCACAAACAGCGGCCCTGAGTCTGCCTCCGGCGTCGAGGAGCAGCTTCCCGGACGTGAGCCGGGCGGTGGTGGACAGGCTGGGGCTCACCACCGAAGACCATCGCGGGCGGTTCCGGGCCTGTCGGCTGGCTACAACGGACCGACCATTCGCCTGGGCCCGGCAGCTGTGCGACGCGGCTGCAGCCGGGAGCATCGGGGCGCGAGACGAAGCTGGTGGACAAGGTGGTGCTGGAGCAGTTCACGGAGGGATTGCCAGCGGAGACGGCGAGATGGGTCCTGTGCCACCGGCCCGCAAGCCTGGATGTAGCGGTGACGCTAGCGGAAGACCACCTTGCCGCTGGAGCAGGGGAACCCGGGGACGCCGGACGGAGGCCGAACAAACAGGCCCCAGTGCCGGCCCCGAGACGCCGTGTGCCGGCACCAGGGCAGGCAGAGCGGCTGCCGGCGCTGAGCCCCACTAACCCTTTCGCGGCGTTGGTGCCGTCCAGGGGAGCCGAGCCAAGTAGAGCCGCCCCCGAGCCACGGAGGGCCGCACAGACGCCGGGGCCGGAGTGTTGGAAGTGCGGGCAGCCAGGGCACCTGAGGAGGGATTGTCCGCTCATGGAAGTGGGGCAGGTGTTTCGCGTTGCTGGCGCCCCAGCACCCTCCCCCGATCCAGGAGGGACATACAGTATTCCGGTAAGGACTCGAGGGGGTATACGCCAGGCGTTGGTGGACACGGGCTGCACGCAGACCCTCGTACACCAAAGCTTGGTTCGCCCCGGGGCATTGCTGGAGGCAGAATGGGTGGAGGTGAGGTGTGTGCATGGTGATGTTCACAGGTATCCCATAGTGCCGCTGTTGTTAAAATATAAGGGCAAAACACATAGAGTAACGGCGGCGGTTAGCCCGCGCCTGTCGCACCCCCTGATTCTGGGTACCAATTGGCCGGGGTATCATCAGCTACTGGGGCAGTACGCGGGGGTGCGATCACGACCGGAAGCGGGGTGTAGCGTGTGCGCGGCATTCAGCGGTGACGCGGGGTCGTCCGACACCGACTCCGGGGGGGAGGAGCTGGCGGGTCCCTCACGGGACGTCCCGCCGGCCCCGGAAGTGTCCCCCATGGGTGATTTCCCACTGGAGCAGTCTCGTGACGACACCCTACGCTCAGCCTTTGACCAAGTGATGGCTATTGATGGTCACGTGGTGCGCCCTGAGGCCGCGCAGACCTACCCGCGTTTCGTCTTATTAAATGACCAATTATATCGAGTGAGTCGTGACACTCAGACAGAGGAAACACACACCCAGTTGTTGGTGCCGCAGGGCCGCCAGGAAACGCTTTTCCAGGCGGCCCACTATAACCCCATGGCAGGGCATATGGGCTACGAGAAAACTTTGGAGCGAATAACGGCACGATTTTATTGGCCGGGCATCGGAGCGGATGTGCGCCGCTGGTGCGCGTCCTGCCCGGACTGCCAGCTTGTTAACCAGCCGGCCATACCGAAAGCGCCTCTGCGCCCTCTCCCCCTCATTGAGGTCCCGTTTGAGCGCATCGGCATGGACCTCATCGGGCCGTTTCACACCGGAATGCACGCGTCTACCGCTTTGTGTTAGTCCTGGTGGATTACGCAACGCGGTACCCGGAAGCAGTTCCGCTGCGCACCATCTCTGCAAAGAGTGTGGCACAGGCACTGTTTCAGGTCATCTCCCGAGTCGGGATCCCGAAAGAGATACTGACTGACCAGGGCACGTCGTTTATGTCTCGTACACTGCGGGAACTGTACGAATTACTGGGCATTAAATCTATTCGGACCAGCGTCTACCACCCTCAGACTGACGGGCTGATGGAGCGGCTGAATAAGACTTTAAAGTCCATGATTCGGAAGTTCATTAACGAGGATGAACGCGATTGGGATCACTGGCTAGACCCTCTGTTATTCGCAGTGCGGGAGGTGCCCCAGGCCTCCACGGGATTTTCTCCCTTTGAACTGCTGTTCGGCAGGAGGCCACGTGGGGTGCTTGACCTGATTAAAGAAAGCTGGGAGGACGGTCCGAGCCCCGCCAAAAATGAGATTCAGTACGTGTTGGACCTGAGAGCAAAACTCCACACTTTGGGGAGGTTGTCACGGGAGAATTTGCTCCAGGCTCAGCAGCGTCAGCAACGCCTGTATGACAGAGGGGCTAGACTCAGGCAATTTTCACCGGGAGATAAAGTGCTTGTATTACTCCCTACTTCCAGCTAAAAGTTGCTCGCCAAGTGGCAAGGACGCTTTGTGGTCACACGGCGAGTCGGGGACGTGGACTATGAGGTCGCTCGGTCGGACAGGGGAGGAGCCACGCAGATTTATCACCTCAATCTCCTCAAACTGTGGCGTGAGGTTGAAACCGCTTCTCTGGTGAGCTTGGTGAAGGAGAGAGATGAGTTGGGGCCTGAGGTGCCAAATTCTATCATTCCCACCTCCCTCCCTTGTGATGACCATCTCACACAGGCCCAGAGAGCGGATGTTGTCGCGTTGCAACAGCGTTTTGCGGATGAGTTCTCCCCCCTGCACGGCCGGACGTCCCTCATCGAGCACCATTTCATGACGCAGCCCGGCGTGACGGTGCGTTCACGGCCCTACAGGCTCCCGGAGCATAAGCGGAAAATCGTGCAGAGGGAATTGGCGGAAATGCTGAGGATGGGAGTGTCATGGTTCGGATTTTGAGGAAGAGACTACGACTGGGATATAGTGAATGTCAGAATAGTGATTTTATTATACATATGTACATATGGGGAAGATGAGCAGTACAAGGCTCTAAGCGCTGATCTCCCACCGAACAACCACGTCACAAGGTTTTTATTACAATGATGACGTCAAGTCACATGATCGGTATCAGTCAGGGGGAACTCAGAAAGTTCCCCTATATGGCCTCCAGATGTGTGTGTGTGTGGTGTGTATCTCTATTCGTGTCTATTGTGTGTGTATGTCAAACAGGGCCTGTTCAGAGAGTTTACCTAATATGGACATGAACTGCTACTTTAGAGAAAAAACAAGTGTGTATTACATTGTGCATTTTGTGATAGTGTAGCTCTCAGAGAGACTGTCCTAAGACGACCTTTCTGTTCTTATTAAGTGTGTGTGTTGTTACCGGCCGGCGTACGTGCAGAACTGAACATAGAACTAAGGCAGGGTCCAACAGGACCCACAAGCTTCTGAGTGGTTACAGAACTGTGAAACAGCTTTAAGCAAATAACAAGAATAGTACAGAACAACAGTAGACTAATTAAAGTACTGATAATCTGTGTAGATTAATATTCTAGTCAAAATAACCTAGATGTGATTCAAAGATTATTCTGTCAACTGGTTCAACAATGATAAATGATTAATGGTTGATACTTCTGCTTATAACTGTGATCATAAGAATACAAAATAAAATATCTCCTGGTCACATTCCTCCTCTTTGGGCTGGCTTGCCAGCCCAACTCACACCAGGATTTGTCTCCAAACCAAACAAACACGTTATGACACTTATCAACCCCAACACCTCGTTAGTTTTCCAATTGTCCCACAACCCAGCTGTTCTTTTAGCTTCAGACTCAAGTTTCAGCCTGTCACGCTTCAGGCCTCCTTGCCACCTCCTCTTGGAGTGAAGAAACGCCCTCGGATTCTTCATTCTTCGACTCGCCAGGTAGACTACTGAGCGAGCCAGCCACGTTGCAGAGGATTATTCTGCCTCTGTTTACCACCCGCGTTGTGACTTGGAATACGCCTTTCCCTGAGCTACCCTCAGCTCATTCACCCTCGTTGGTCTGGTGTTCCTGGATTTCCGCCACCCCTTCATGGTTATTGCTGTGTTAATGGGACCCATCTTTTCGAGGGGACTACCCGGAGCCCAAACGCCATGAGCCTTGGACCCAGGTGGTGTCTCGGCCGTCACTGTATCTATCTCTGCTGCAAAGGATCCTCCCTCCTCTGCAAAAGACAGAAAGCCTACACACCTCTCTTCCTACCCCTAATCTGCTAATATTGTTATCTACTGACCTTCATAGACTAAGTGCCAGCTCGTTATAAGCACATTTGCAATGTGTGTATAAAAGTAAACAACAGACATCAAAACAAATTGGGCATTCTTAATTCCAACTTCCATTTAAATGTAGTACTCAGTTTCTGATCATCTAATTATGGTCCTCACTGGTTCTCTAAATTGTCAAAAAACCTCTAATTTAGTCATACCTAAATTATTAAAACCCGAACGAAATCATAGACCCCTTATATAGCTTTTACCTTATGAACCTGAGCACAATTCTATAATGAGCAACCACCTGCAATATGTACCAAAACTCTTCATGGTCACACCTGCAATCAAAGAGCGGATGCACTTCATATCCGATTTAATTCTTCCTTATCTAAAACCTCCTCAGTTTCAGGTTAGTTTTGATTAGTCACAATTAATAGTTCTAGTTGTATTTGCAATCTCCCCACTGGAAGCTGCACAAAAACATTACCCATCTTCTCCAAAACACTCTCCCGCCAAGCTGTAACCCTGTGTAAAAACCTTAGTCAGCAGTTACATGTTAAGCTCCTTCAACTCCCAATGTACCTAAAAAGCAAATCTGTTAAATCAAACAGCTCATTTACAACCCCCTGTAAATCATAAGAGTAATAAAAGATTCAGCAAAACAGACAAGTATCATGTTCAGGTTTTCTCCAATCATTAAATCACTATTATTGCCGCAATTCATTCTATTCACACTTGGGCAATGTTACTTCACTAGTTTATCACTCAGAGCCCCCTAATGGCCAGTTAGTGAGCTCTAGGTCAAACTGTCCCCAAATTAGTTATTTGTTATTATTACTTGTTTTATTATTATTCTTTGTTTTCATGTCACTTGTCTGTTTTCTACTGCCCCCATTCTTACCAAAGCAAAGCAAACATTAGCAGCACATTGACCGCAGTCAGGCATCCACATTCCAGAGGTGCTATAAAAGATCTCCTGTCAGAAGAAAACATTAAGAACTGTAACGCTGTAAAGAAGAATATATATATATTAACGCTGCGCAGTTACCTCTGTAAGCAACACAAGACACAAAAATGGCATTTAAAAGTTCACTCATCCTTGAATATTTTGTCATCCTTCTACTCCTGTAAAAAGAAACACACATAAATTCATCCACCCTCTTGTTCTATCTAGGTGGAGGTTAACCTTAAGTCGTAGTCAAGTCTTGTCATCCTTTACCAGTCAGTCCGTTTGTTTTATTTCCAGTCTTTCATCCGTTCATTCATTCATTCATCCATTCTTTCTTTCTTTGCTGATAGTGGAAAACATCGCCGCATTTAGATTTCCGCCCTCAGCAAAATGACGTCATTTCCAAAAGAAAAACAAGAACTTGAGATCGGATTACCTCGCTGAATCCTTTTTTTTTAGACAGGGGCTCTCGTTTCTAATGGTCCCCACAAGTGCTTCCTCCAGAACCCATTTCAATGCGGAGAAACTCACTTACAACAATTTTCTCGCCGACGTGTAATGCTTGTAATTTCCGGTGTGCAGATCTGCTTAAAGAAAAGATTCAGAAACAAAAATCAGTGCACTGTTCAAAATGTAAATCAAAAATCAAAAGTAAATAAAAAGAAGCCTGGGTCTTCGGACTTGTCGCTGAATATCCTTTCTCTTATAGATAAAAAATACCAACTCTAAAACTTGGTGGGAGGGTAAAACCTTCCCCATAGTTCAGAAACCCCCAAAATAAAACAAAACAAAAGTCTCCTAGCTTCCCTCATTGAATTACAGTCATTTCGACTCTGGGTGCAGGATCCTATTTGCTCCTGCTAACACGTTCCCCAAAACAATACTAATACAGTCATCCATGTATCAGTTCTCAACCCACTCAATAAACCAGACATGATGATGGTAACAGTATTACCTACTTGAAATTGTGTTTGATCCTAATGAGCTAATCCTAGATTACTCCATTGCATGTGTCGTCCTCAAATGGTCTCCCAATCAATTCACCCGTTGCCCTTCTGACCTTTTACCCGACCAGAGGCTGAATAAATGTTTTCATCAAGAACCCCCACTAAGAGCTTAGTAAAAGAATGCACCTTAGTCTTTCTGAAAGACACACCCTGTTTAAACCTCCAAATTAAATTATATTATTAATGCAATGGTGATGATGTTCTATTATTTAGCGCCATAGGTTGTGTCCTCGCTCTAACCCTCCCTTGTGGTCCCGAGATCTACTGCAAAGAAAACAAAACCCCATTTCCACTTTAATCAATTGAGTCGAAGCATATAAGCAATTGCTCCTGCATAAATTTCATCATAGCTAAATGCTACCCTGAAACAACTCCTGTGTGTTAACACTAACTTCACTTTAACCTCACATTTCCTATGTTATAACCTGTTTTGATATAACTCTTTTTATTTCATTTGGCTCCTTTTAATGTAACAATACATTCTAATTCTAGTTTATCAGACTTAACCAAAATCTATGCTTTCCTTCCTCTTTGGTCCGTCTTTAAGTTCAGTTAAAAGCTAAACGAATTTGAGGCCTTTTGCCTGGAATCAATGCTCTCGTGGACTCTGTGTCTGTAAGCGCGTGCAATCCTGCAATGACTCATATCCTCCTCACAGTAGATTGGCCAATCATAGCGCCAGCCAAAGGCTCGTGACCCTCAAGAGATGAATTGAGCCACAACTCCTTTAAAGGCACAGAATGCAATATGTATATAGAAGAAATCATCTCCTTTTTAAGCTCTCCCCTTTATCCCAAAAATAAATCTATGTAATAACTGTAGGTGTACGCCTACATTATAGCCAGTACTTCTAGAAATCAAAAAAATCAAACCTATTCTCCTTCTTCATATTTATTTTCCATAGGAAAATAGTTCCTTATGTTTTTGACTGGATTGAATCGCGACAATCCTTTAGACAGGGACTTACGACCTAATCAGATCCCCACCGGTAGCTATTAATTTGTGCTGTGCTGTTGCAGGCCTGCTTAGAACAAAAATGAGAAAAAGAGAGCTGATTATTAGCTCATGAAAACACAAAAACAAAACAAAATCACCTGACAGGTTTTCTTTGAGTGCACTGTTACAAAAATAATGGGCCCCTCTCGGACATGTCCCTGTCTCCTAAAACTCCCTCTATTTAAAAACAAAAACAACAACCACCCAAACCTAACTGACAGAATCAGTCAGTCATCACCACATAATTCCACCTCCTCAATACACTGAAAATCTAAATAAAACCGCACAATTTGCACTTTATGCACTTTAACATGCCTAGATTCAACATACTCAAATGTTTTTTATTAACCATTCACACCATTCTATCACTCATACAAACAGCAAGCTGTTTTTTTTATTTTTCTTTGTGTTCAAAGCCAGGTTTAATCAATGTCTATGCATTAATCATCGTGGGCTTGTCTTGTCTTTGTAGGGTTAATGCGTTTTCTGCTTGTGTATGTGAATTTGCATATGTTGCTTTTGCAGCGTGTCAGACTCCTTCATAATTCTCCAGTTAAACCGTCAGTTTTCTTTCCCCAATTTGTCAACCCAAATTTTTAAACTCCCACCTTATTAACAGCATTCCTGGTCCTCTGCCAGAAGTTAGGGCCCCACTTTGTCAGGTTTGTGGAGACATGGCGCTGTAAACAATTCAACCAGAAACTTGCCTTATCAGATCCAGTCAAATTAACCCATAGGTTTTTCCTTCCGACTGCTGTACGTGGAGAATTGATCCAGTTCTGTTTATATTCCTCCTGTAGAAACACAACTGAGACATTTTATTACTGTCATGAGCACTTAAACTACCAGGTTCCCTTCTCTGGTCAGCAATACCAGCTTATGTCATGTGTATACGTGTAAGCAGATCTTCATTGCTGTTCCTATGTATTTTGTTAATGTTCAGTGCGTGTAAGCTGCTTTCTTCATTGCCTCCATATGTTACAGTCAGAATTAATTCATGCATCGTGTCACTGATTTCTTAATTCAAAACTATCTCCCTTCTGATTCTCTAGAAGAACATAATTGCACATGTAACACTTTGTGTATGTGTGTTTTCCATTCACTTATGTAATTGTCAGTTATTGTATCTCTTTATTTTATCTTCTTTTGTTTACCTCTTTTAGTTTTCTGGTGGACATCTCTAAACACCATCATGAGTTCAGGCTTTCGTTTCAATCTAATTATACCCTGTATTCTTACAGTCAAGCTTCACCTCTCACTGGTTCCGTCCTCTTCTCTCAGTGTCCATCTGTGGTCCTGAATTCACCAACAAACACAGTTCGTTTCCTCTCTGTTTCTCTTCAGTATCTTCCTTCTGGATTAAGTCCCAGCCTGGCAAAATATCACATTCAGTGTCATGTCACACTGTTCTTACCAGCCTGCAGTCCACCGTGCATTTTCCATCACGTGGTTTCTTCTTTTCTGTCTCTTCAAGATTACTCCAAGCATGGCAAATCTGACAATCAGTGTCCAGTGCTTCCCACCGTTCGACTGTCCAGCCTGTAACTCAGAGTGCATGTCAATTTTTGGTTTCAGGGTCAACAGTTCAGTTGCACTGTCTTTTGACTGCTTGTAAATTCTTCTCAAGTGGTCACGATGTTCTATTGGTCTTCATCAGACGATTAACTGTCCTTTGAGCTTCTTCTCAGGATGGGGACAAGTGCCAGGTCAAGCTGTAAAGTTTTAAGCCAAAATCTGGCCTGTTTTCTCCCAATTCTACTACTCTAATGGTTTTGGCGCCGTACTCAAAATTCCAGGTTGAGAGAAGTCCACCTCTATTCATCTGTAACCTGTATTGGCACACTAAAGCATAGCATTATTGTCATTTTCATTTCTTTTCTTAAAAGCTGCATTCGCTTCATGCTCACTCATCACCAAAGAAAGAGAAAAAATTTGCACCTTTCCTCTACTATCAACTGGACACACACGCTGCCCCCCTCTCTGTCCCTCTCTGCTCATACACACACTGCGGGGTTAGACGCCCCCCTCCTTGCTGCTGCCTGAGACAGAGAAAGAGAGAGAGACACTTTTCCTTTTTTTTTCCTACGCTCTGTCTGGCCAGAGTTTTCCTCATCTCTCTTATATGGGCATGCACACTTCCTGTCTCACACACACACACAGCCCCCTCCTTCTCCTAAGAAGAAATACACACACACACCGTCCCCTCTCAGTGAGAGAAAAAGAGTTTTGCTTTTCCTTTTTTCAGAACACTCAAAACACTGCAACCACAGGACAACTTAACAGACAGTTTTAAACAAGTAATTTACACTTTATCTACACACACGTAATTTATATTCTATTTACACACGGGCCCGCATAGACGTCTTATGCCAGAAGAGGTTACACCTAAGTTTTTGACTAATTTAAAAGCATCTAAGCCCAGGCCTCGCCTTACTGATCAATTACACGCTTCAGGAACGCCCTCCCGAGAGCGCCCGAATTCCTAAGAAAACACCATATGTCAGAACAACTTCTCTATTTCTCTGCTGGTGTTCCTAAATTTTTCCACTAATTTAAAAGCATCTTTCAGCCCAGAGCCGCGCTCTTTCTGACCAATTACCGTTTCAAGGACGCCGCCTTGAAAACGGTCAGATTACTAAGTTCTAGTTAATTTATACCTGCTTCCCGTCAGGTAAAAACCAGGACCTCCACCAGCCGTGTGAAATATCCCAGATCACACTTTTGGCTTTACTTAAAGTTCACAAGTCCCCAACGTTAAGGTTACAGGCGGGTCCGCGACCCTGTCGATCAATCAGGCGCAGTAAGGAAGCGGTCTCCCGTCGACCGCTCCGGTTTATTCGGGATGCTCGAATTTCCCCGGCAACCAACCGAGCAAAAAAGCCTGACCCCGCGTCCGAGGTCAGGGGTCACCGCCACAGTGCTGAGCAACTGCGCCCTTAAGGGACCGCGTCCCCCGTCCTAAGAAAATTTACTTGTTTTTAAAAGCCTCACGGTGAGCTCTCAGCCCCCGTCTATTACCTGAGACCCGAGACCGCGTCTCTGCTAATTAATTAAACCAAAAACCCTACACTAACCAGGTGACTGCTGGCATCCAGCCACCCACATCGGTTTTCCACACCTTAAAACCGTGTTATTTGTTTCCACACACCTTAAAACCTTGTTATTTTAACCTCATATAACCTCTTAAACCTCTTAAAATTCGCTCCCCCAATAAACAGCTGTACCTTTTATCAGTACAATATTCCCCAAACATCTAACACTAATTACCCCAGAATCACCACGGACCGAACAGAAGCTCCACTGAGTGAACCTTTAATTTAGCATCTATTTTCCAATTGGGCACCTTTGGAGATCCATCAACAGGCGGTGCTTACCTCTCATATTTCGGGGCCCATCACTCAGTGTAGCTCCCGGCCGTCCGTCTGACACCACTAGGCCGTCAGCCAAGCTCCTTAAAATATCCCTCCTCAAACCGGGATTTCGGCACCAGGTTGTCATGGTTCGGATTTTGAGGAAGAGACTACGACTGGGATATAGTGAATGTCAGAATAGTGATTTTATTATACATATGTACATATGGGGAAGATGAGCAGCACAAGCCTCTAAGCGCTGATCTCCCACCGAACAACCACGTCACAAGGTTTTTATTACAATGATGACGTCAAGTCACATGATCGGTATCAGTCAGGGGGAACTCAGAAAGTTCCCCTATATGGCCTCCAGATGTGTGTGTGTGTGGTGTGTATCTCTATTCGTGTCTATTGTGTGTGTATGTCAAACAGGGCCTGTTCAGAGAGTTTACCTAATATGGACATGAACTGCTACTTTAGAGAAAAAACAAGTGTGTATTACATTGTGCATTTTGTGATAGTGTAGCTCTCAGAGAGACTGTCCTAAGACGACCTTTCTGTTCTTATTAAGTGTGTGTGTTGTTACAGGCCGGCGTACGTGCAGAACTGAACATAGAACTAAGGCAGGGTCCAACAGGACCCACAAGCTTCTGAGTGGTTACAGAACTGTGAAACAGCTTTAAGCAAATAACAAGAATAGTACAGAACAACAGTAGACTAATTAAAGTACTGATAATCTGTGTAGATTAATATTCTAGTCAAAATAACCTAGATGTGATTCAAAGATTATTCTGTCAACTGGTTCAACAATGATAAATGATTAATGGTTGATACTTCTGCTTATAACTGTGATCATAAGAATACAAAATAAAATATCTCCTGGTCACAGGAGTAATAGAAGAGTCGCACAGCGCCTGGTGTAGCCCCATCGTTCTGGTGGCGAAGAAGGATGGGTCTATACGGTTCTGTGTCGACTATCGCAGGGTGAACGAAGTGTCACGCTTTGATGCCTACCCCATGCCTCGGGTCGACGAGCTCCTGGACCGGTTAGGCACGGCCCGCTTTTTCACAACACTGGACTTAACCAAGGGCTATTGGCAGATTCCCTTGTCTGCCGAGGCCAGGGAGAAAACGGCCTTCTCCACTCCGTACGGTTTGTACCAGTTCGTGACTCTTCCGTTTGGCCTGTTCGGGGCCCCGGCCACTTTCCAGCGTCTCATGGACCGGGTACTGCGTCCGCACACAGCGTATGCTGCCGCCTACCTGGATGACGTGATCATCCACAGCGACACCTGGGCGGAGCATGTGCTGCGGGTGGCCGCGGTCCTGGAGTCCCTGAGGGGGGCGGGGCTCACGGCCAATCTGAAGAAGTGCGCGGTTGGATGGAGGGAGGTGCAGTATCTGGGGTACCACCTGGGGGGCGGGCAGGTGCGTCCACAGGTGGAGAAGACGGCGGCTATCGCATCCTGCCCGCGCCCCAGGACGAAAAAGGAGGTGAGACGGTTCTTGGGGTTGGCGGGTTACTATCGTCGCTTTGTGCCGGGGTTTGCGCAGCTAACCAGCCCCCTGACCGATCTCACTCGAAAGGGTGCCCCGGATCTGGTCCAGTGGACGGGGCCGTGCCAGGCGGCGTTTGTGCAGGTGAAAAAGGCTCTCTGTGGGGAGCCGCTGCTTCACACTCCTAACTTTTCCCTCCCTTTTGTTCTGCAGACTGACGCCTTGGACAGAGGGCTGGGAGCCGTTTTGTCCCAGCAGGTGAGGGGGGCCGACCGCCCTGTCCTGTTCATCAGCCGGAAGCTGGCGGAGCGCGAGCGCCGGTACAGCACTGTGGAGAAGGAGTGCCTGGCCATCCGGTGGGCAGTCGGCTCCCTGCGCTATTACCTCCTGGGACGCTCATTCACCCTCTGTTCGGACCACGCCCCGCTGCAGTGGCTCCACCGCATGAAGGATGCCAACGCCCGGATACCCGGTGGTATCTGGCGTTGCAGCCCTTTAAGTTCAAGGTGATCCATAGGCCGGGGGCGCAGATGGCAGTGGCCGATTTCCTCTCTCGCTCGCAAGGGGGGGAGTTGGCTCGGCCGGACGGCTCCCCGGCAACGAAGTCTCGGGACGGATTCAGCCAATCGGATACGAAGCCGGGAACATAGAAATCAGATTTGTGAAGAAGACGACACACACCCCCGGTGGGGGTGTGTGGCGGAGGCGTGGCCCCGGGCGCAGCTGCAGGGGAGGAGTGGAGCGGAAGGCTCAACGGGGCGGCGCTGCGAGGCCGGTAAGAGCAGCTGATATTGTTTATGGACTGATGATGGTCTCCTCCGCTGTGTTTATAGTGAGACGAGGAGGAGCGGCCAGGAGAGATCAGCTGGGCTCGAGCTGTCAGACGGTGCGACTGAGTCAGCTGTCAAAATACAAAACATCAATAAAGGTGGAAGTTGGCTATACCTGCCTGTGTGTGCGTGTGTCTGTGCCTGGTGTACTCCACAGTAACTTTATTTATAAGTGACAATACCCAACAGACAACAACAGTCATCTGAAGCTGTTTAACAGAGTAAGGTAACAGCCTCCAATATTAGAGAGAAAGCCCCAAACATCAGACAATCGACTGTGAGCAGCACTTGGTGATGGTGGGAAAAAGAACTCCCTTTGACACAAAAATCCTCCCAGTGAAAACAGGCTCCAGGAGTAGCATCTACCATGACTGGTTGCAGGGTGAGGGGAAAGAGAAGAGATGAGCTCAGAGAGAAAAGAACAAAACACAAACTAAGGAGAGAGAAGACAAAAGTTAAGGACATGCAGTAGTGACATATAAAAGCATCAGGAGTGAAAAGAGAGCATTCAGAGCGTTTGTGCTGCTCCCTGATAACAGAACAATAGTTCTGCTGCTTCCTGTTCTGGAAACACACATTTATAAATGTTCACTTGCTGTTGATCAAAGGTATGTTGGTGGCTCTGGACGCTGAGGGAACTTTGTAAAAAACTAGATCAAATGTTAACGTCCTGGCAGAGGCAAAGAACTTTGATTTGATATTTGATTAGATTCATGTTTCAGCTCAGACTGACAGAAATATTTGAACTGCTGCTGTGTTAAAGGGAACACTGCTGTTAGAAAGCACCTGATCTGTTTCTGCACACTGAATGTTGCACTTCTCATACTGCAGTACTATTAAAATAAGTACACAATGCACTACTTTTGAACTCATGACTGAATGTTGCTGTAACAAAGTCATTAATGTGATTCAAAGTGTTCATGGTTTCCCAGCACAACAAATGATTGCACAAGTGTGACTGATCCACTTTCTAATGTGTGTGTAGCCCACACAGTGTGTCACTGTGTCACAGGTGAGTCTGTGTGTCCAGGTTCTATGAGGACAACAGGATATAGTGACTGAGTCCAGCAGCTTAAAGTCTGACTCCATCCTCCATTTAAATAACTCACACCAACAACTGAATAGCTTTGCCTTTGTGTAGCTGACACTTCATTTTAATGTCCTTCTATTCTGGTTCATCTGGTCTCAGTTTCTATCAGCACACAGGTTTCATCAGGGATTCTATGACCTCAGTGATCTTTGCTGGGCCTTAATGCTCTGAACAAAGCTGCACATCACAAGACTAAATAGAAATGAATCAGTCTTTCATTTCTCACTGCTGTTTGACTTCAGCTCTCAATGTCCCACCATAACCCATGGAAAGAATTACTGTCCATCCAGGCTGCTGAACATGAAGCTGATGAAGGTGGAGTATTGTGAGGGCAGATGGAGATGATGATGAGGAATCCAGGAGCAGTGGGTGGATGGCAGCATCAGCATGAAGGATCAGTGTGAGAACACATCATCATCCACAAAGGAAACCAGTCTGAGTGTCTGACGCTCTTGTTAGAAAGACGCAGTCCCAGCAGTTAGCTTGTCTGCTAGTTAGCTGAGAGCTAACTCACTTGTACATTGAATACCAAACTGTGTAAACCAGGGGTGTCAAACATATGGCCCGTGGGCCAAATCTAGGCCTTGAGATAATTTCATATGTCAAATATTGATGAATTTTCAGGCTTGCTGATAATCAATGTGAGCACGGCTGAGGTTTTATTCTGATGAGCAAACCATGTGGCCAAACACTTTAAGAGACAGACTGGGATCATACCATTATGTGAAAGAGGATGGAAATGTCCCATAGACAGCAAGGGTAGTGGTAGAGACCAGTACACAGAGAAATGGGAGCTGTATTTAAATGCAAGCATGTCAGGAAAGAGTGAAAAGACAAAATGAGCAGCATCTGGCTGCATTTCAGTGATATTGGAGACCACAAAGCTGAGTGCAACATTTATACAGGAGATATACAGGAGACGCTGAGAGTAGAACTGAGAAAATTAGGAGCTGGCTAAAGTGAGACCCATTTTTATTTCCACCCATTTTCCATTGTGGAGGACAAAAGGTTTCAAACTGGTCCAGGTCTTAAACCTCACGTGTTCTTCCTAATAGCAGTAAATGGATAGAAATAAGGCTTTTATGAAAACACTGAATAAAACTTGCTGCCTTTAAAAAGACTAAATGTACAGTTCTGTATTGAATACTACATAAAATAAACTATATATAAAGTGTGTCTGAATGGCAGAGATGCAGAAATATGTGCATGTAGCACAGAGCCACGGCTCAGTGTCTGAATGAGTCTCACAGACCTGAATGTGCTGTTGAAGCCATTTATAATTATAACGTAATTCTTTACTCGTTTGATCTGCTCCTTACCACAAGCCACCAGACGTAGAAGGTTTTGGACTTTTAACTATATTTTCTCAAGTTTTACAACTTTTCTTACTGTTAAAAACCTCGTTATGGGCATTCAGGCTGTACAAAGTAATTAGACATGTGTGGTATCTACAGAAACGTCAGAATCTCAGCTAAAAGTTCACAAAACCATCTCAACAACCACCAAACAGCTGAAACAGCAGGTGAACAGATCACACAAAAAAGATGTAAACACAAATCCCCCTGATTATCTGTTTTTTAAACATGAAGTGTAGTTTTGGACGTTCATTTACTGCTGGTTCAGTGAATCTTGGTTGGACAGTGATGAAACCTGCAGTCTCAGAATCTGTGAGAAGTCTGCTTTCAGCACGCAACAGCATTGTTGTGTTGTGTGCTGTGGATTCACCTCTGCAAACTCATCACTGTTTCACCATCATGTTTCTACTTAGACAATAACAAAGGAAGCAGTTCCCAGGAACTACTTCCTGTCTTGTTAACATAAGAGTATGTTGCCCTTCAAAACACCTCCACTTCTCCTCTTATTAGAGTACTGCCTTATTATTAATCTGCTAATATCAACAGAATGTGTCAAAAAAATCAACTAGGGCATGTGTTTGATTAACAAAGTAGTAATATGTTTACATCACATGAAGAAATCATTTTTATGCTCATTAAATGATTAATTCTTTTTTGTTGAATATAAATCAAAGAAAACTTTGATGAGTTAAATTCGTTCATGGCAATCCAATGAGAATGAGGTCCATCAAACCAAAGGCTCTGATAGCGTCATGTATTGCGCATGCTCCACGCCCACCGGATGCGGAAAGGTCCATTGAGAAGTGAACGAGCGCACGTGGAGTGACTTCTTTGGCATACCTGATAGTGAGGTAAGCAATATTTCTTGATATATTTATTTAGGTTAGTGGAGTGAGAGATAAATACTATTAGTTAAAAAATTTTACCTGTGTAGTGTGGAGATTTATATATAGCAGGGAGGTTGTAGACCCAAACATTTCTCAAATGTAAGTCGGTGAATTTAATGTTTTTTTAAAAACTTAACCGGAGTCGCTAATTGTTGCAACAGAGCAAAAACTGATGAGGTTATTTTGGTAAGTTCGTTTTTTTGTTTTTGTTTCTGTTGAGTTTGAATGAGGTTTGTTTCATGGTTATCTGCATTGGTAGGACTGTTTTTCTTCTCTGGAGTTAGCTAACTTTGAAGAGCGGGAAAGCCGCGTAGAGCCGTAACGTCTTCGCATATAGCTCCATGAATGAAGGGTTACTTTCTGCTTAACCGGAGTTGGTGATTGTTGGTAGTAGTGGTAAGACTGACCGACATGGTTTGGGTGATTTTATGAGTGTTTTATGATGCTCTAAAATTCCTGTTTTTGTCAGTGGAATTTAGTCGCGGCAACCGCATTAACTGGATTGATGAAAGGTTTAATTCAACTAAACCAGCGTTTAGGGGAGTTAATAACAATGAGTAAGATAAAATCTGTCACAATAATTGCATGTGCATTTTCTTTTTTTGTAATATATTCACTTAGTTTTTGAATTCAGAATGATTTAGGTGGATAATTGTTTGGGTTATAGTTTCTCTGGTGCTCTGCATTAAGGCTGACTAACGATGCGTTCACACCGAACGCAGTAGATGCCTCTAGCTGATCGCGTGCACATTTGCACCTCGAAGCGCGTCCAGCATGAACTGGTCGAGCTTTATATGCAATTTTCACGCGTATGAAGAAGAGATCTGGGAGGAAGTAGTGCCAGACAGTATGTTATTAAAATGGCAGCTGGCAATCTAGCGTTTGAAGAAAGAGTCTCCCTTCTCTATTTGCTGTGGAGAGCAGAGCAGTGCCTAAAGGACGTCCTCACTGTACCTGGGTCCATCAGGTCTTCCACAAGCGTGAGCAGTTTGGTGAGTTTCACCACTTGCTCCAGAAGCTCCGTCTGGATGACGGCCGCTTTCAGCTGTACCACCTTCTGTCCCTTGCCGAGTTTGAGGAGCTGCTGTCCCGCAGATTTTACCAGCTCGAGCGGTAGACGTGATAAGCGCGAATGCACAAAATGCACCACACAAACTGCAGTACGTATTTTACTTCGCGCTTCAAAGGCGTCAGTCGTGTGAAGTAGGCAGAAAAGCATTTTCTCAATGCAAATCTGCTTCCAAAGTTTAGCTGGACCTCCAGTCGCGCTTCATCGTGCTCCTCCATTGACTTTACATGTAAACCTGAAGCTCTGGTCGCGTCTATCGCGTTCGATGTGTACGCACCGTAACAGTCTTCACATTTCACAGTATGTAGATATTAACACAAATTTGTCAGAGTAATAACTTTGTTTAAATTAATTTCTCTCTCCAGAAATACATCACAAAATAAAGCCACATTCCCATGCTCTGAGATTCTTATGCACCTCCTCAACAATACATGGTAAGTTCATGTTTGCCTTATTATTATTATTATGTTATTTATTTATTTATTTTTTTGGATGATGCAGAAGTTTAATCTCCTTGACGTTTTCTAATGCATATTTCATTTTTTATCAGTGACGTGTATGTGGCAGTGCAAGCATTGTGTTACCAGAGAGAGCAGCAGGTACAAATTGCTTCAACATTATAAACTACATCATCATTACGGAATAGGTCAACATTATCTGTGCATATATGTTAATTGTCCGTGCACATTTAAGACTTGGAGTGGACTGAACACTCATTTCTATAAAACTCATTCATCTCAGTTTACACAGACAGCTTCAAGTTCAGTAACTTTTAAGTGTGAGTTATGTGACTGCAGTGACGTCTTCTCTGAGAGAGATTTCTTTGTCCATATTGGAACACATCTGCGAAGTAACGAGACAGTTAGTTGTGTGTTTCTTGGTTGCCCTTTCAAGACAAATATTTACAATACATTTTATGCACACAAAAAGAGGAAGCATCATCCACACACACTTAAAGATTTTAAAGCCAGTGTAGTTACACGTGTGGACCCAGTTCAAGTGATAGAGTCCTCTGATAACGTAAGGGCTAGCTGTTCTGAAGATGTATCCTATGGTGAATTTGAAAGTGAGTCAGTGACAGAATGTGATAATAGTGTTGTTGAAAATCAGCCTGAACTAATTGAACGGAAATTAGCAGTAATATTGTTGAAATTGGAACACATATTTCATGTTCCAGCAAAAGGATTAGATGAGTTCTTAGAGGAGTTAGTTTTTCTGTTGAGTTCAGCTAGTGTACCTCTGACAAAACGTACAATTACAGAAATTTTTAAGAGCCATAACCTCCATATTAGTCAGGCTGTTATTGAAGAGCTTGCAAATTCTGTATGTGTTTCTAACCCTGTGGCTAAAATATTGGGAAAGTGTGGCCCTCTTGCCACTCCTTATAAAAGAAAACTATACTACATACAAAATTTTAGGGTTGTAGAGCCTGTTGAGTATTTTTTATCGATAGACCAAAGGAAGTCATTTCAGTACATCCCTTTATTACAGCTATTGCAGGAAATATTGAGTCACAATAAATTGCTGGATAGAGTGATTGAAGAACAAATAGCTCAAGAAAATAGAGAGAATCTGAATGGTGATCAGAGGGTTTACAGATCTTTTCGAGATGGGGAGCATTATAAAAGAAATAGCTTTCTAGATGGTGAGAAGTTGAGAATTTCTATTAACCTTTATATTGATGATTTTGAGGTTTGTAATCCTCTTGGGACCTCACGGAAAAAGCACAAGCTTTGTGGTGTATATTGGGTCTTGGGCAATTTACCACCTGGTTCTCATTCAGCCCTTTCATCCATTTATTTGGCAATCCTTTGCAAGAGTGAAAATTTGAGGACATTTGGGTTTGAAAAAGTCTTTGATCCACTTTTGAGAGATCTGGTAACTTTGGAGCAACATGGTGTGTTCATCAGTCAGTTGAACGAGTGTATTAAAGGAACTGTGAGCTGCATCATAGCTGACAACCTAGGAGCCCATGGGCTGGCAGGTTTTGTGGAAAGTTTTTCTGCTGAATACATATGCAGATTCTGTACAGCTAAAAATAAGACTTTATCTGAAATAAAGTCAGTGACTGCTGGTGATTTTTGAGCGTAGAACACCGGAACTTCATGAATTCCATTTGAAGCGTGCACAAGAAACAGCAAGTGCTTGTTGTGGAGTTAAGCGAGATTGTATTCTGAGTAAGAATCTGAGCCATTTTCATGTCACTGCAGGCTACCCTCCAGATGTAGCACACGATCTGCTAGAGGGCATAATACCAGTGGAGCTTGCGTATTGTTTTTCTTTTTTAATCTCTAAAAAGTATTTCACCTTAGAAAAACTTAACAACTCGATCCAAAATTTTGAGTATAAATGGGCAGATAAAACCAACCGGCCTCTTGCAATTCCCCAGACTTTCTCATTAAAAAAAATATTGGTGGAAATGCACATGAAAATTGGTCTCTACTTCGTTTGTTGCCTCTAATTATTGGTCCACTTGTTCCAGAGGATGAACCTGCATGGCATATTGTTTTGGATCTGAAGGACATTGTGGAGCTTGTTGTAGCCCCTGTCCAGTCTGATGAGTCGATTTCATACCTTGAGTGTAAAATCAGTGAACATCGTCAGAGATACCAAGAACTTTTTCCAAACAACAGTCTTCTCCCTAAACATCATTATTTGGAGCACTACCCGGCTCTGATTCGGCATTTTGGGCCTCTTGTCCACAAATGGACAATGAGATTTGAGGCGAAACATAGTTTTTTTAAACAAATTGCTCGCCATACAAACTGTTTTAAGAACATACCTGTTACACTTGCCAAAAAACATCAGCTCGTGATTGCCTCTGACTTGCACTCTTCTGACCATAAGACACCTTTAATGGTAAATGTTGGCTCATCAGTACCAATTGATGTTCTGAAAAGTGATATCGCAGTAGCTATAAAGCAAAGATTACCAGATGAAACTGATGTCCATATTAAAAAGCGTGTCATACAATGGCATGAACTACAGCACAGGAATGATAGTTGTTCATGGGCAAATATTTGGTTTGCCAGAGTTTGCAGAAATTCTGCAGATTTTTATTTTGCATCGCAGAATATACTTTTTTTGTAAAAAAGTTCTCTGCTTGGTATCGAGAGCACTTCAGAGCTTTTGAGCTTGACATGTCACATGCGAGAGAAGTGTCTCGATGAACTACTCGATGACTACCCGTTAGCTGCCTATTCAGTGGGAGGCCTGCGTCTGGTTACTCTGAAGAGAAACACTAAATTGCAGGGTAAACAGGAGTGATGTTTGTAAGTATTTTCCCCCTATATCACCTGGTACAGTAAATAATACATCATACTTTGCAGACCAATTGCTACTTAATTTATTGAGAGTAGATTTCTTTTAAGCATCTTATGCAAGAATCGTCATTAATTAGAAGAATACAAGACTGTGGCGAGAATAAGGCACGGCGGGACCACGGAGTATCATTCAGAGCCATCTTTATTCACATCCCACCACAACAATCTCCAAACCCCTGAGTCCCCGTGTTTTTAACTAGGCTGGGCGTGATTAAGGATGCCGTGCAGGTGCGTCTGCCCTCCCTGCACGGCACCACAGACCACGCCCCACCACATACCCCCATCGCCCGATTGAGGCCGGGGAGCCATCCGGCCAAACCTACTCCCCCACCGCCAGTGGGAGAGAGATTCAGCCCGGACAGCTGGCACCCCCAGGCCCCGGCCAAGTGACGGGGAGGTGCGAGTTCAGGCGGCCGCCCGCGAATCCAGCGGCGCAGGCAAAGCTGGTTCGGAAGTCGAACACGTGACAGGTGCACCCGGCACGGCCGGCACAAGTGTGAGCCCCAGCTCACAGGTGGCTGGGCAGAGGTGTGGCGTGTACTGGCCTCTGGTGGTGGTGAGGCCGGTCTGGTGAGCACAGCGATCTCAAGCGTGGCGCACGCCTCGCTTGAGGGCGAGCACAGCGATCTCAAGCGTGGCGCACGCCTCGCTCGCCAGTTCCACTCGAGCAAGCTCCCCTGGCACTGGGACCTCCAGCTCCTTGTGCGGCCCCTCCGTCACCGCTGTCGCTCCCTGCTGGAGCAGCCCATAGCGCGACTCCTCCATCACTACTGCTCCCTCCGCCGCCACTCCCGGCTCGAGCAGCCCCTCGCGCACCTCGTCTGCCACCTCCGGTTGGAGCGGCTCATCCACCACTCCCGGCAGGAGCAGCCCTTCACCTGGCTGTTCCCCCTCCTCCGGCAGGCGCAGATCCCCGTGCGCCTCGTCTGCCACCTCCGGCTGCTGAGGTGCCTCACGCGGCTCCTCCACCGCTTCCCTGTCCTCGGGACACACCTGTGGGGGTGGCGCCCACGCCCAGAGCAGCGCCGCCAGCTCCCCAATCCTTTCCAGGTGGCGCTCAGACTGGTCCTGCAGCTCTTCCTGCTGGCGTCGCACCTCCGCCGCCTGCTCCCGCTGGGCGGCCGCCATTCCGGCCACCCCCTCCATTCCCTGGCTCCGATATGGACCCGCCGTGCTGCCTCCTGGGATTCGGCACCAATGTGGCGCGAATAAGGCACGGCGGGACCACGGAGTATCATTCAGAGCCATCTGTATTCACATCCCACCACAACAATCTCCAAACCCCTGAGTCCCCGTGTTTTTAACTAGGCGGGCGTGATTAAGGATGCCGTGCAGGTGCGTCCGCCCTCCCTGCACGGCACCGCAGACCACGCCCCACCACAAAGACAAATCTGGAAAATGCACTATTCACTTCTCCAGTAAAAAAATTCCTCCAGGCCAAGGTGACATCATCAAATTATCTTTGACATTAGAATTTGTTACACACACTCGCACAATAGTCAATGAGTACATCTTTATTTATTTTTTAAATATTTGATATTTGTCCAGGTCAACATGATGGCCCAGCCCATAAGACTGAGGATCATTCTCGGAGAACATGATGCCAGGAAACTAATTTTACCAGCTGGGATATCAGACTCCATTGAGGAATTGTGTCAGGAAATAAAGACAAATTTTGGAGTGCAACAGGATTTTCGTCTTCAATATCAAGATCCTGATTTCGGAAATGATTTTGTAAATCTGACTGCGATCTCTGAAATTTAATGATAAAGCAACTTTAAAGGTTGTATACTTGGATAGTGTGCAGTTGCAAAGTTTTACAGAAGATGGAGTGACATGTCAACCAGTGCGAAGTCCAACACATTCCTTTTCAAGCTCTTCAGACACAGACAATACAAGGCCCGTTTCATCGTCAGGTTCATCACCGTCTACAAGACTGTCAGTGTGGCCAAGTGTCTTCACAGTCCCTTGTTTCAGCTATGAGGCTGAACTGCAACTTGAAAAGGCCAATGCTGAGTTCATTGCTGGTGGAACTCATTTGACCCCCTCACCAAAACTGAAATCCCACCTTTTAGAAAGGCTGGCTGAAGAAATAATAAAATTTAAAGTCTATCCAACTGACAATGACCTGAATGAAGTTGCAGAAGCCCTTGTCAAACAGCATCCTTGTCTGAGGGAGCAGGGATCCTTTAATGGCTGTTATGGTTGGAAAATTAGCCTCAAGTATAAAATGGCCGGACCAAACTGAGAGGCCTGGGCTGTGCTGAGGTGTTGGTAAATTCACTAAAGAACAAGGCCCAAGACAAAAGTAAGGCAGCATTGAATGTGAAAAAGCCTAGAAGAGCAGAAGTCAATTACTGTCCGCAGTATCCAAAAGGAGAAACCACTGACAGCCTGGAAAAAGAGAGAATTGCACTGCTTTCAGAGGTTCAGAAGAGAAACAATGACAATATAGTGACAATGAAAATGCAGAAGACTTTTTCGTACAGAAGGCAAGAAGTTATTCAAGGACAGCCCTTCATTGCAGATTTTAAAAGCAGATGGCCAGCTCTGTTCACCGAGAAAGAGGTGCATGTCCTTTATGTCTAACTTTTAGAGTGTGTTTATGGTTGACCAGTTATTTCTTGCTTCACTAATATTGACATAACATAGTGATAAAACAGCTAATAATTCCTGGTATGTCCTTCCTCTGGTGCATATTATAAGTGCATTGTTCATGTTTTTCAGATTGACAAGGAATTCCTGCGCATATCGACAGTACCGCTGCTATCTAGATTCTTTTATGAGCTAGACTTGTTCACTCCATGCATGATGGAGCTCTTTCGAGGCAAAGGTGGGGTGGCTGGCAGAAAAATGAGACACATCATGGTGGCCATCTCCAAGGTGAGTTAGATCTGTGCTTAAGAACTTTTTATGCCCATAATCTGGCAATTTTATGAGCAAAGATATCTATACATATGGTAGGCAAAAGTGCTAAGACGTTTTCATATTTTATACAAATTATATAAGCATCAGTCTTATATTAATAAGTAATTGATAAAATCGTATGGTTAATTTTGATCAAAATGGAAAAAAAACAACAAAAAAAACATTAGTGTTTAGTTGCCTCATTTTGTGTCTGATTTGGTTTAGACAGATGTTTTGAGGTGGCTGTAGCTCAGGTGGTAGAGCAGGTCAGCTACTAATCAGAAGCATGGCGGTTTGGTCCCAAGCTCCTCCAGTGTGCATGCCAAATATCCTTGGGTAAGATACTAACCCCAAGTTGCTCACCGATGCATTCATCGGAGTGTGAATGTGTATGAATGTTAGACAGTAAGCACTAAACCCGGTGGTGCCAGTGTTCGACAGCCTCGCCTCTGTCAGTGCGCCCCAGGGTGGCTGTGGCTACAATGTAGCTTACCATCACCAGTGTGTGAATGGGTGGATGATTGGATATGTAAAGCGCTTTGGGGTCCTTAGGGACCAGTAAAGCGCTACCGGTATATAAATACAGGCCATTTAAACAGTTTAGAAAAAGTGATTGGGTGAATGAATTGTTGTATAAAGGCAGCATTGAGTGCTCCAAGTAGAAAAACGCTATATAAGAACCAGTCTATTAACCATGTGGCCTTTTGGACTCTTCCAAACTAAGTATTCCTTTTTCAAACTGCTGCCTAAAAGCTAAATATTGTCATTATGGATTCCCTTTTTTCTTAGGATGACACAATACATACAAGACGAGCATGCATCCTGAAGTCCTTGTGTGTCTACACTCAAAAAAATCTGTTGTTGGATGAACACAATTTAATCATGGCACCCTTTTTGCACACAATTTAACCACGTACAATAAACCCTTTTCGATCATGTCAAACCAACACATTTAGCATTTGGTGGTTTAATGTAATCAGATTACGTTGGATCAACATACTATACTTACATTGATTTGAAGTGATTTATTTAAGTATGTAGAGTGAAATTTGTTTTAATTCATTCTACACAATTTAAAAAGTTTAGGAAAACAGAATTAAATCTTGTTGTTTCAACAACTACTTTGTTAATCAAGGCAATGATTTCACTCATTTCAACCAAATTATTTCAATTAGATTTGTTTACATTTGTTACACATTTAGAAACCCACTACTTTACAAAAAAAGTCACAATCAGATTATGATAACATTATCTTTATTAACTGGATTTAGTGGACAATATAAAAGCTTACCATTTTTGTACACCTGCAAGCATTATGCCACTTCAGAAGGTAAAACGTTAGAATACTTATTTACATAGGTAATATGTTGGAACCAAAGCTTCCACAACTAAAAACAGATGCAAAATTTGCTCAATATATCGACTGCATTTTAAAAAATTAAACTAAAAGATAAAAATACATCTCCCACTTGGCAAGTTAAAACATGTGACAAAATAGAATTGTGTGAATTTGGAAAAATAAAATAAAATAATTAGAAATAATTTGGGGGCAATACAACAACAACAACAACAACAAAAATCCATAGGTGATGAAAATCTATATTTGTTTGGTGTATCTCATTGAAATAATTATTAGTTTGACCAATTTTTATATTTCTGTATTTATTTTTTTAATTTTGGTTGCAGTCCTCCACAGCTAGCAATATAGTTTTGCTGTGTTTTAAAACATGCTAGCAAGCAAAATGGACACAATAATACAGTGAACTTAACAGGTGGCAGTGGTCTTAAACTTTACAGGCCCTTGACACATAAACACAACATAGTACTTCTGTCAGTACTTCTGATCCATTTTGAGCCATCTATATAAGGACAAACAAAAATCATCTGCAGTGCTGTATAAAAGGTGAATTGCCCAACAGAGAGAATCCAAAAACTTAAAAAAAAAAAAAATTTTAAATGAAAGAAAAAATATATATAAACAACTCAAATATTAACATTATATATTGGAAATCACCATTGCACCAATGAACCATTCAAGACCTATCAGTCATCTTCAAGTGCTCTCACCCCATAAGCTTGTTTTTCAGAAACTGTACCTTTGAAGACAGCTTTTGTCCATCAAGATTTAAAAGTATCTTCTGGAGGACTTCAAAGGTGCATTTAAGTTCTGGTGGGTAGCTCAGGTTCAAACAGTATATGAGTCCAAACAACAGAGCACATGCTTGTGCAATGTTACCCAAATCAGTGTTAGCCTCCACACCCTCAATCAGGACACCAACGTCCTCTGGGTCATCTTCAGGTTCAGCACCCTCCTTCTGGATGACGTACACCCCCATCACAGTTTGCTCCATGCAGCTTTTTGCCTCGCTGTCTGTATCCTACATGAAAAAATATAAGACAACAAAGTAAAATTTAAGAGATTGTTTAAACAACTGTTTCTATGCTGTTCATAAAAATCCAAGTAGTCAAAGTAATAAACAGAAAATTACACCACTAAAGTAGTTGTTAGTAATTACTCCAATACATAAATTATAAAATACACCTCTCATGTCAAAAGAGGTGGCATAATTGACCTCTCACCGGCCCCTCCCCCGAAAGGGCCATTGTCCAAATACACATTATAGCAACCGTTGCTGTGTCTGACAAACATTAACCTCAAGCAAGATGGAGAAGCGGTGTGCCCACCGATACTCCGAGATTGTGTCTGGAGGAGTTGTGTTCTTTCCATTCACAAAGTCAAAAACAACGTGAATGGATTAAACAGTGTGTATGGCCCCACTCCCAGGTAAATGTACCGAACATTATGAAGCATGTCTGCTCGCACATTCGGGTACCCATTGGTGCGCAGAGGAAACCATTTGTTTGTCGGACGTAGCAAGAGTAACTTAGGGGGACAGGACTCGAGAAAAGGCTAACTCAGCTGCTAAAATAAAACGGGTATAGAAGTGTTAGTACTAAACAGCTCAAAGTTCATAGACATTTCTATTTACAAATACTGATGACCATAGCAATGAAAAAACAACAGGACTTGTTTTAATCCAAGTACAGATTCAAAAGCAATATTGTCTTGATGCATGTTAAATGCATTGTATGTTTGTGTATCAAGTTTAAGTATGCATAAATTTCTTTCCTTCCAATACCAAATTCCAGAAATTCTTTATTGCAACGCTTAATACTGTTTGGTATTCAAGACATCCTTTCCCCAATACCAGGTGTCTTGTTGCTAATCTCAAAATTTTAATTTTAATGATTTGCATTTGAGGCAACGTCACAATTTGTATGAGAATGTTACAGACAACATGCTGTCACAATGACTCACCAAATACTCCTTTAGTAACTTCTCATAGTCTTCGTTTAGGTGGATGCACAAAGACTTCAAGATGCATGCTCGTCTGGTATGGATGTTATCATGCTGGAGAGGAGGAGGAGATAATATGAGCCAAAACCAGTCTGTTTTTCTTAAAGCTAGGGTAATCAGTTAACTTGCATAATTATTCTTTAGGTTAGAACCTGGCATGTACCACTTGTTAAGCCGAAACAAAATTGACAACTTCATCTCCAAATAAAAGTTATTTTTGCTGCCTATGACAAAGTCAACTCAATCCTAATACAAACCTTGGAGATGGCAAGCATGAGACCTCTTATTTTCTTTCCACGCGTCCCTCCTTTGGTCAGAAAGATTTCCATTAAGCGTGGCGCATATTGGTCAAGCTCGGCAAAGAAAGTAGATAGCAGAGGCTTTGTGGTGATTCGCAGAAACTCCTTGTCAATCTGCAATAGAGAACAAATACATTGATTAAAAACTCAACTGTATATTTCACTCACTTCACATCTAAGCTGACTAAAGCTGCTTTTAGAAGACCATGCAGACATCAGTGCTGTCTGTGTAGAACATGAATCAGTCTGTGTCAGATCCTGAATTTGAAATTTCCACTAAAGTCATAAGTAAGAGGCAAGTGGAACCAAGATCTAGGCCATTTGCTTTTTGAAGTTTGCAAAGACTGCTAAATTGCACCAGTGGTAGTTCACTCTTTGCAACACAGTATGCTGTTCTAAACAGATTTTTCAGGTTTATTTTTAGTATATTATTTGCAATTGGTGTTTGTTCTGGGAAAGATATTGCAGACTGAGCAATAATCCATTTCTAATGGGGGCCTTTCTTAAAATTACTAGTCCCAGTAACAAAGGCGCTTGTCGACTCAGAAATCGAGGAAAAACCAACAACACACCCAGCAGAACATTATGTTATTTACACGGGTACACATTAGTGGTCCGCATGTGCGCATTTGCTGTCAAAATAAAAGACGCGCAACAGATAAGAAGTTGCAACGTGCGTTTGCATCCATATAAAAGGCACTGTTTTTGTCCGCTAGAGTGGGATTTTCACGGCACATTCCGCACCACATCTCTGTGCGTTCATCATTTGTTTGAAGCCAGCTCACCTCCTGCAACCACTTTTCCGAGAATACGTGCTTCTTTTGTGGTTTGGACTCCTTCTGACATTTCTTTGGAGGTGGAGGAAAACCAAAGTAATTGCTTAAAGGAGCTTCTTCGACATCTTTAAAAGTTCTAAACAAATGTCTGTCCTCCTCCAGAAAATCTTATGTATGCAAACACGCGTTGCAACCTCTTATCTTGTGTGCGTTTTTTATTTTGACAGCAAATACGCACCTGCGGACCACTTATGTGCACCCCTGGTTATTATTTAGCTTGTCATGTTGCAGCCACAGAAATTCTTTTGTCCATGAAACCATAAAGCTGTACTTTCTTTTTGCCTTATAGTCTGATTTGTCATAACTTTTCCGTTTTGTGGTAAGCTTTTCTTTGGCTGTCACTTCTTCACCCTGACCTGTCTTATTTGGCTCAGCAGAACTAAAATATATATCCTGCTGCTTTTACACACGCACTCACATAACGCTCAGCGATTCTCTGCGCGATCAACCTCTCACATGTTTAACAAATGTTAACGATTGATAAGACGATGTCAGAGGAATTGGTGCACAAATTATCATCACTCACCAATCAATACTGTCACTCTCTATACACAGTTCGCGCGATTGCAAGGTGAAAGCAAAAAACAAGCGCGAATTCAAACGCGATTTCAATATGTCACATTTTGACAGTGGCTCACCGATGCCAATGACATAATTACCCAGCTACATTTCCGAAAGAATGCAGAAGCATTGACATATATTTTTCCTTCCTATGACAGCCCAACGGGCAGGGCAGAGATAGATTTTGGTAGCCCGACTGGAAAAATCGCTAGCCCCGGGTCGTCGGGCTAGCGATTTTGCGAGCCCTGTACAGTGTTTCAATAATTTGTACCTACTACTCTCCCTGATGGAACAACGCTTGCACTGCCACATACAAGTCACTGAAAGAAAAAAAAGAAAAGCAGTTTTAAGGATGGTTTTATTGGCACCTTTTTTTCACTTTGATTAAATCATAAAACTATCATAAAAAATATATGATGGTAAAAGGCTTACCATGAGGAGGCACAAACAATCAGAAAAAGGGGTCAGCTTTCTTTGTGGTGTTACTATGGTAAAGAAAACAGACACAATTATTTTATAAAAATTCCACAGTGGATTTTTTTTTTACTTTGTTGCACATGTATAAAAAAAAATACAAATACATATAAATACCTCTTGCAATATAAAATTCACAGATAAATATCCAATCTGTTGCCAAATATAATAGCAGTGTTTCACACTATGCAATAAAGATGCTGGTAGTTGCGGTAAAGGTCCGACAGGCAATTTTCATAACTATCCGCCAGGAGAAAGAAAGAAAGAAAAAATGCAAATGATAATAAAAAAAGTGAACAAAGACCATGTCTTGCAATAACCGTCATTTAAAACCAAAGTGAATGCTAACAGAGCTAGGTAGAAGTTCAATGAGACAACCATACTAGCTTTAGCTAACTTCATTTACTTTTAAAGTAAATTACAAACGTGTTAAATATTGAATTAAACATATCAATAACCGCTAAAAACACTATAAGACTAACTGCAAAAACGGGTAAAAAAAAAAAGAAAAACAATGAAGTGGAAATGCTAATAATAGTATAAATATACCCAGAGCGGATTAGAAATCAGGTATTAGACGGTGCCAATCGGTACCGTCTAATACCAGATTTTCACTGTATTTGCTCTACTCCCGCTGTCTAATGACAACTTACACATTTGGAATTAAAAACATTGTTAAACAATTAACGGACAGAACAACTTCGTTTGACTAAGATATTTTGAGTTATTTATTACTTACCTGTATTGTGGAAGATTCCGCAGAGGGAAATGGCAGTCCACTGTACACATATAACTTTCTCCGCGTTCCCGCCTCTTCACTTCTGGGAAGTTTGAGCATGCGCACTAGGCATCGGTTTTAGAGTTGTTGATTTAAAATAATTACATTTAGTTGAACTGAAGAATGCAAATCTAGTTCATTAAACTTTTTGTTATTTTATGTTAAACCAACAACTGATAATGATTTAAAAACCTAAACTCAATATGTTCATGTTAAATAGACAAATGTCTATTGAATTAATCAAACAACTGCCTTAGTTGACTTTTTTGAGTGTACCTGAATGAAGACCATGAGAAACTTGTGAAGGAATATACGGTCAGTTACATTCACAAGTTGTTCTGTGTTATGTAATTTGCTCCAGGAGTTATGGGTAATTTCGATATATGAAATGGTAAAATGTGACACCACGTGTGAATAAAAGATATTGCAATTGGTCCTTGTTTTGTTTCATGTCAAATTTCTGAGGTGTGAAACCAGAGACATAGAATTTAGTAAATATATCAGCATATTCACGCTGATTGCTGAATTCCTTTTTTTTTTTCATATCTAGACTCAAACAAATGTATTATTATATTTTACGTCACAGAACACTGAGGCCAACACTGAAGCCATGGAACAAACTGTAATGGGAGTGTATGTCATACATCAGGAGGGTGCGGAGCCTGGAGATGACCCAGAGAACATCGGTGTCCTGATTGAAGGCGTGGAGGTTCTCACTGGTTTGAGGAGCATTGGAATTGCTTGTGCTCTGTTATTTGGACTGATAAACTGTCTGAACCTAAGCTACCCACCGGAGCTCAAATGCATTTTTGAAGTCTTGCAAAAGATTATCATGAAGCTGGATGGACAGAGGTTGTCATCCAAGGCACAGTTCCTAAAAAACAAGCTAATGGGGTGAATGAGCTTGAAACAGACTCAGGCAAGCCAGATTTTTTTTTCAAGGTTTCTGCAATGCAAATATGTGTTTACTGTTTTAAAGTTTAAAATTGTAAGTTATAAAATGTTCATATAAACTATGTGGTTTGCTCTGTGGCTATTACACAAAGATTGTTCGTCCATAACTTAAAGTCTTATACATTTGAAGTGTAAACACTGATTTTTGCCAGATAGCAATTGTTACAAAGGCAAATGCACACTGGTTTTCACAAATTGTTTGAGTGGAGCAGTTATACTCAAAATTGAATGTTTTCTCCACACGTTAAATAGCATAAAGTCACTATTAATGGATACAGCCTGATTAAATGGAGGACTAATGTATGCAAGCAACATTGTAATGTTGTAATGTTATAGTAATGTTGAATATTATGTCTGAGCTTTAAATTGTGTTAAAATTCATATTGTTGTTTGCAATGCATATTTTACTACATTTTACGAAAGTTGCTTTGGGGATAATATTTTTTGTCTGCAAACATTCAACAGATTTATTTCATTTTTATTATTAGGGTTAGGGTTATTTTATTGTATTTTTTCTTTCAGTCAGCATGTCTTGATCTGGAAGTTCTGTGGTCTTGGTATGAGATGGTTAAAGGGGAGAAAGCTAGGCTGAACTGGGATCCTGCCAACTGTTTTAAGAATGTTCAAGCAAAATAAAAGAGATGGTTTTGCAAGTTATCATTTATGTATGTTTCATTAATTTAATTAAAAGTAATGTTTACATAAGCAATACAAACACTAACTGAAAACATGATTGGTGTAAGTACTACAGACATAAATTACATTTGTTCATTCAACAAGATTAACAAACAAACAAATTTTTACTAGTTCATGTAACAAGACTGACTTTTGATGTGCCAAGGAGTTTAAACAATATAACATGAATTTAAATTAATTTAATTAGACTAACTTGGTACAAACATGTTAACTGAATAAAAATCAAATTAACTGAATGTTAATGTTTAAATTATGTTACACTTACAAACATATTTAGTGTTGAAACAACACCATCAAGATGGATTGATATAACATGATTTGTTTAGATGGAATATAGGTGGCAAGATGAAATTAAGTTCATCCAATGAATTATTTTTTTGAGTGTAACATAGATCAGCTCTCAGATACATGTTGTTAGATAAGTGCAGCTGCTGTCATGTCCTGATGTTTCTCTGGCTCAGCAGCTTCTCCATCAGAGGTTCACATGGAGCTGATCCAGTATCTCCAGTAACTGTGTTCTGTGCCTCACTGGTTCATCCTTCTGTCTGTGTGACGTCAGTCAGATGTTGAAGTTCAACTCTTGATAGAAGTAACTTTTAAGTTTAAACTGCAGATGTCTATCATTAAAAGATACCTCCGTTATAAAGCTTTCAAATGTATTAAAATGTTCATATATTTTTGTATCACATGCCATTACATCCTGACACACACACACACACACATACTAAGTAAGCTTGAAAAAACAGGAAATGCTATGCAACTGTCTCTTGGTATAAATAAATCTGACTGCAATGCCTCGGTTGTGAGTATCACTCGATCACTCACCCGTGCACGTAGCGCTATAAAACTCCTTTTGACTGTCTTGTATTCCTTCATCGTATTTAAAAATGTCACACACCACTGACATTTAATTGGTCCTCCGAGCCGGAGATTTTGACTGATATTATTATATCATCTAACTGTCCACAGACGGAGTCATCGGATCCTGACGTTGTGATCGCCTGCACTGCAAACGCTCGCTTCCAGGAAGACGAGGAAAGCCCAGAGTCGTAAAAATTCGTCTACTGGCCAGTGTTTTAGACAGGCTTCACGGCGGCAGGACTCGATTACACCGGGAAAGAACACAGCGCTACTTTGAAGGTGAATATAACACAGTCATGAACATCATGCGTTTAGAATAAATCGACTTTAGAACGACACTCACAACCGTAGAATCCTGTGTGGATAATAAGAGAATCCTGTGTGGATAATAAGAGAATCCTGTGTGGATACTAAGAGAGGTCCTGTGTGGACCGAAGGTTAGAAAGTAACCTATAAGACGGGATTGCATGTCCTGTGTGGACCCGCCCCCGCTAAAAACTTGACTACGAAAAAGAGTGTCGATTAAAAGCAGGTTTTCGTTTAAACGCGCAATGTATGTGTGTGTAAAGAGTAAGTACATATTTGAATAGAGACTCCAGGTCTCTGTACTACTCTTCTGTTTTCCTGTGAGGTATTGAGTGGTGGGAAAGAGGAAAGGTTGCGCTTCATCGCATAAAATTGAGGCCGCCCTGAGTTTAGCTCAGGGTAGAAGGCTGCCTCAATAACCTCCTCCAACCCTAGTACCACCAAGCCCCACAGTGTGTGTGGCAGTATTAATAAAATAAAATAAATATAGAAATAAAAAAAGAAAAGAAAAGAAAGCAGAACAAACAGGCTAAGAAGCCACCCGCTGAAACCAAATGGTTTGCAGTCCCTCTGCAGTAACTGTTTTAAGAGGAACCTTACAAACAGAACTAACAATGAAATATAGTTGGCATGACGATCATGCCCAGATTGTATAAAAATAAATTAAAAGGAAATCATTCACATGAAAACCTTTTCTATAAAAAGAGAGATGCATAAGGTAGATTAAGGCTGTCTCATTGTTCAGCCAAGGAAAGTGTGTGAAAAGGTAAATGTCTCCAGCCTGGATGACGGGTGGGACTGCAGCCCACCCAGAGCCCTTGATGGATACAAAATAAAATATAGAAATAAAAATAATAATAATTACTTGGTTCGACATGCAACAGAGAGAATGAATGTGACTGAAGGTTGGATCTGAGATGAGGCAAACAGAAGACCAGTCTAAAAAGTAGGCACAAAACTGTTCAGAGAAAAAGCAAATTTGTACAGATTGGATGAATTCTAAATTATCTGTTTGCTGAGTAAGATGATCTTAAACTATTAAATTGGCTCAGTAGTAGTATAGTGATTTACACTGATAAATGTTGTAATATACTGTTGTCATTATATAGAAAGAAAAAGATGATAATATTATAAAATATAATATTAATGACAAGAAGTATCCTAGTCAGTATGATGTGAGATGGATAAATTGTTATGAAGTAGTCTGCATCAAGCTTAAGGTTTGCTCAAACTCAGTATAATGACATATGAGATGAAGAAAATAAAGGAAATATCTAAACCAATTAGGTGCATAGAGGCACTTACCCCTGCTTGAAAACTTGTCATTTATCCTAGATAAATATTACTGAGATGTAGAGCACATTTATAATGACAACTAATAAGCCAAACCCTGTAGATAACAGCTAAAGCTACAAGATTGAGAAGCTGACTTAAATATGTGGACACTACTAAGCTAATGAGCGAGTTACACATTTTTATTTATTTGTTTTTTAGAGCAGAAGCTGCATAGAAGACAGCACAGGGAGCTGTCTAGCAATGAATAAGGAAATACACATACACACGCTTACCACAAGGTTTTCAAAAATAGTCCAACACTATATGCGGAAGCTCTTAAGCACTCAATGTCTACTTGCACTCTGCCTGCTCCAGGAAAGTTCCTACTATACGTAGATGATATTCTGGTGACCGGAAACACGCAGGCAGACTGCAAGGCAAAACACCCTCACCGTGGCTATATCCACCTAGCACAGCAGGGTCACAAAGTTTCACAACACAGCTGCAGCTGTGGCAGTCAAAGGTCATATATCTAGGTCATGAACTGACAGGACAAGGCCGCAAACTGTTAGACAGCCGAAAAACAGCAGTACAAGAAGCCCCAAAACACTAACACAGCAGGCAAATGATGAGTTTCCCTCGGTCTCTGTAACTTTTGCAGAAGCTGGATTCCAGAATATTGCTTCTCAGAGTCCACCCCCTACAAGACTTAATATATGGGAAAAATCTAGCCTCAAGAGACAAACTGACATGGACAACTGACGCTGAAAAATCATTTCATGATCTGAAATCAGCATTACAAACCAGCACTGTCCTAGCAATTGCCAGACTATGACAACCATTTTATTTACATGGGATGGCAGCTCTGGATATATGAAAGCTGTCCCTGACACAAGCCTTTGGATAAACACCGACCATTGGCATTTTCTTCCTGCAAACTTTACTGTGTAGCCTCTGGTCTCCCCACGTGGCGTACAGGCTTGTGCAGCAGGCAGCAGAAGCAGTAAAAAGTCACAGATATTATTTTGGGACATCCTTTAATAGTCAAAGTACCACATGCAGTCACCTCAATCCTGCTGCAAGCAAACTTATCATATCTGACACTGCAAGACAATTATCATACGTAGGTATTTTGCTATCACAATCGCACATCACCATAGAGAAGTGCGGCCAGCTTAACCCAAGCACATTGCTTCCTGCAGAAATAGATGGTGACTCACATAGCTGCCTTCACAAGCTAGATGAGGAAACGAAACCACGTGCCGATATATAGCACACCACAACCACCTTTTTAGATATTTTGTAGATGGGTCCGCAAGTAAAGACAACACTGGCCGAAACTGTGTAGGTTATGCTGTGACAACAATAGATACAGTCATTGAAGCACAGCCATTAACCTCCTCATACTCAGCACAAAGTGCCGAGCTAATACGGTAACAAGCCTGTGAATTACACAAAGATAAGGATGTAAAATCCACACAGACAGCCAGTATGTCTTTGCCGCAGTACACCATTTTGCTAAAATCTGGCAGAACAGAGGAAGGTAACATCCACAGGGACCCAGTACAACATGGTGAACTTTTGAAAAAGCTTTAGAAGTAATTATGTTGCCAAAACACCTAGCTCTATGCAAATGCGCTGCACATCAGAAAGATAATTCAGCCATTACTAGAGGGAACAATTTTGCAGATGAAACCGCAAAGGAAGCAGCAGGCAGAAAAACAGAAGTTCTCGCATTAACCTTCCTCCTTAATACCCATAACAGTACTGATAGACGAACAAAAGGCCGCATCACAAAATGAAAAAACCTCGTGGTTAAAGGAAGGAAACATTAAAGGATGATATCATGACATGTCATGGCAAACCGATTTTGCCGAAGTCCCTGCATAAAACTGCAGCGTTAGTGACACACGGTAATACCCACGTGTCAACAGCAGGGATGGGAGT
>NW_024386926.1:0-22653 GCF_900408965.1 Simochromis diagramma | reverse complement strand
AAATAAAGACAAATTTTGGAGTGCAACAGGATTTTCGTCTTCAATATCAAGATCCTGATTTCGGAAATGATTTTGTAAATCTGACTGCGATCTCTGAAATTTAATGATAAAGCAACTTTAAAGGTTGTATACTTGGATAGTGTGCAGTTGCAAAGTTTTACAGAAGATGGAGTGACATGTCAACCAGTGCGAAGTCCAACACATTCCTTTTCAAGCTCTTCAGACACAGACAATACAAGGCCCGTTTCATCGTCAGGTTCATCACCGTCTACAAGGCTGTCAGTGTGGCCAAGTGTCTTCACAGTCCCTCGTTTCAGCTATGAGGCTGAACTGCAACTTGAAAAGGCCAATGCTGAGTTCATTGCTGGTGGAACTCATTTGACCCCCTCACCAAAACTGAAATCCCACCTTTTAGAAAGGCTGGCTGAAGAAATAATAAAATTTAAAGTCTATCCAACTGACAATGACCTGAATGAAGTTGCAGAAGCCCTTGTCAAACAGCATCCTTGTCTGAGGGAGCAGGGATCCTTTAATGGCTGTTATGGTTGGAAAATTAGCCTCAAGTATAAAATGTCCGGACCAAACTGAGAGGCCTGGGCTGTGCTGAGGTGTTGGTAAATTCACTAAAGAACAAGGCCCAAGACAAAAGTAAGGCAGCATTGAATGTGAAAAAGCCTAGAAGAGCAGAAGTCAATTACTGTCCGCAGTATCCAAAAGGAGAAACCACTGACAGCCTGGAAAAAGAGAGAATTGCACTGCTTTCAGAGGTTCAGAAGAGAAACAATGACAATATAGTGACAATGAAAATGCTGAAGACTTTTTCGTACAGAAGGCAAGAAGTTATTCAAGGACAGCCCTTCATTGCAGATTTTAAAAGCAGATGGCCAGCTCTGTTCACCGAGAAAGAGGTGCATGTCCTATATGTCTAACTTTTAGAGTGTGTTTATGGTTGACCAGTTATTTCTTGCTTCACTAATATTGACATAACATAGTGATAAAACAGCTAATAATTCCTGGTATGTCCTTCCTCTGGTGCATATTATAAGTGCATTGTTCATGTTTTTCAGATTGACAAGGAATTCCTGCGCATATCGACAGTACCACTGCTATCTAGATTCTTTTATGAGCTAGACTTGTACACTCCATGCATGATGGAGCTCTTTCGAGGCAAAGGTGGGGTGGCTGGCCGAAAAATGAGACACATCATGGTGGCCATCTCCAAGGTGAGTTAGATCTGTGCTTAAGAACTTTTTATGCCCATAATCTGGCAATTTTATGAGCAAAGATATCTATACATATGGTAGGCAAAAGTGCTAAGACGTTTTCATATTTTATACAAATTATATAAGCATCAGTCTTATATTAATAAGTAATTGATAAAATCGTATGGTTAATTTTGATCAAAATGGAAAAAAAACAACAACAAAAAACATTAGTGTTTAGTTGCCTCATTTTGTGTCTGATTTGGTTTAGACAGATGTTTTGAGGTGGCTGTAGCTCAGGTGGTAGAGCAGGTCAGCTACTAATCAGAAGCATGGCGGTTTGGTCCCAAGCTCCTCCAGTGTGCATGCCAAATATCCTTGGGTAAGATACTAACCCCAAGTTGCTCACCGATGCATTCATCGGAGTGTGAATGTGTATGAATGTTAGACAGTAAGCACTAAACCCGGTGGTGCCAGAGTTCGACAGCCTCGCCTCTGTCAGTGCGCCCCAGGGTGGCTGTGGCTACAATGTAGCTGCCATCACCAGTGTGTGAATGGGTGGATGATTGGATATGTAAAGCGCTTTGGGGTCCTTAGGGACCAGTAAAGCGCTACCGGTATATAAATACAGGCCATTTAAACAGTTTAGAAAAAGTGATTGGGTGAATGAATTGTTGTATAAAGGCAGCATTGAGTGCTCCAAGTAGAAAAACGCTATATAAGAACCAGTCTATTAACCATGTGGCCTTTTGGACTCTTCCAAACTAAGTATTCCTTTTTCAAACTGCTGCCTAAAAGCTAAATATTGTCATTATGGATTCCCTTTTTTCTTAGGATGACACAATACATACAAGACGAGCATGCATCCTGAAGTCCTTGTGTGTCTACCTGAATGAAGACCATGAGAAACTTGTGAAGGAATATACGGTCAGTTACATTCACAAGTTGTTCTGTGTTATGTAATTTGCTCCAGGAGTTATGGGTAATTTCGATATATGAAATGGTAAAATGTGACACCACGTGTGAATAAAAGATATTGCAATTGGTCCTTGTTTTGTTTCATGTCAAATTTCTGAGGTGTGAAACCAGAGACATAGAATTTAGTAAATATATCAGCATATTCACGCTGATTGCTGAATTCCTTTTTTTTTTTTCATATCTAGACTCAAACAAATGTATTATTATATTTTACGTCACAGAACACTGAGGCCAACACTGAAGCCATGGAACAAACTGTGATGGGAGTGTATGTCATACATCAGGAGGGTGCGGAGCCTGGAGATGACCCAGAGAACATCGGTGTCCTGATTGAAGGCGTGGAGGTTCTCACTGGTTTGAGGAGCATTGCAATTGCTTGTGCTCTGTTATTTGGACTGATATACTGTCTGAACCTAAGCTACCCACTGGAGCTCAAATGCATTTTTGAAGTCTTGCAAAAGATTATCATGAAGCTGGATGGACAGAGGTTGTCATCCAAGGCACAGTTCCTAAAAAACAAGCTAATGGGATGAATGAGCTTGAAACAGACTCAGGCAAGCCAGATTTTTTTTTTCAAGGTTTCTGCAATGCAAATATGTGTTTACTGTTTTAAAGTTTAAAATTGTAAGTTATAAAATGTTCATATAAACTATGTGGTTTGCTCTGTGGCTATTACACAAAGATTGTTCGTCCATAACTTAAAGTCTTATACATTTGAAGTGTAAACACTGATTTTTGCCAGATGGCAATTGTTACAAAGGCAAATGCACACTGGTTTTCACAAATTGTTTGAGTGGAGCAGTTATACTCAAAATTGAATGTTTTCTCCACACGTTAAATAGCATAAAGTCACTATTAATGGATACAGCCTGATTAAATGGAGGACTAATGTATGCAAGCAACATTGTAATGTTGTAATGTTATAGTAATGTTGAATATTATGTCTGAGCTTTAAATTGTGTTAAAATTCATATTGTTGTTTGCAATGCATATTTTACTACATTTTACGAAAGTTGCTTTGGGGATAATATTTTTTGTCTGCAAACATTCAACAGATTTATTTCATTTTTATTATTAGGGTTAGGGTTATTTTATTGTATTTTTTCTTTCAGTCAGCATGTCTTGATCTGGAAGTTCTGTGGTCTTGGTATGAGATGGTTAAAGGGGAGAAAGCTAGGCTGAACTGGGATCCTGCCAACTGTTTTAAGAATGTTCAAGCAAAATAAAAGAGATGGTTTTGCAAGTTATAATTTATGTATGTTTCATTAATTTAATTAAAAGTAATGTTTACATAAGCAATACAAACACTAACTGAAACATGATTGGTGTAAGTACTACAGACATAAATTACATTTGTTCATTCAACAAGATTAACAAACAAACAAATATTTTACTAGTTCATGTAACAAGACTGACTTTTGATGTGCCAAGGAGTTTAAACAATATAACATGAATTTAAATTAATTTAATTAGACTAACTTGGTACAAACATGTTAACTGAATAAAAATCAAATTAACTGAATGTTAATGTTTAAATTATGTTACACTTACAAACATATTTAGTGTTGAAACAACACCATCAAGATGGATTGATATAACATGATTTGTTTAGATGGAATATAGGTGGCAAGATGAAATTAAGTTCATCCAATGAATTATTTTTTTGAGTGTAACATAGATCAGCTCTGCTACATGTTGTTAGATAAGTGCAGCTGCTGTCATGTCCTGATGTTTCTCTGGCTCAGCAGCTTCTCCATCAGAGGTTCACATGGAGCTGATCCAGTATCTCCAGTAACTGTGTTCTGTGCCTCACTGGTTCATCCTTCTGTCTGTGTGACGTCAGTCAGATGTTGAAGTTCAACTCTTGATAGAAGTAACTTTTAAGTTTAAACTGCAGATGTCTATCATTAAAAGATACCTCCGTTATAAAGCTTTCAAATGTATTAAAATGTTCATATATTTTTGTATCACATGCCATTACATCCTGACACACACACACACACACATACTAAGTAAGCTTGAAAAACAGGAAATGCTATGCAACTGTCTCTTGGTATAAATAAATCTGACTGCAATGCCTCGGTTGTGAGTATCACTCGATCACTCACCCGTGCACGTAGCGCTATAAAACTCCTTTTGACTGTCTTGTATTCCTTCATCGTATTTAAAAATGTCACACACCACTGACATTTAATTGGTCCTCCGAGCCAGAGATTTTGACTGATATTATTATATCATCTAACTGTCCACAGACGGAGTCATCGGATCCTGACGTTGTGATCGCCTGCACTGCAAACGCTCGCTTCCAGGAAGACGAGGAAAGCCCAGAGTCGTAAAAATTCGTCTACTGGCCAGTGTTTTAGACAGGCTTCACGGCGGCAGGACTCGATTACACCGGGAAAGAACACAGCGCTACTTTGAAGGTGAATATAACACAGTCATGAACATCATGCGTTTAGAATAAATCGACTTTAGAACGACACTCACAACCGTAGAATCCTGTGTGGATAATAAGAGAATCCTGTGTGGATAATAAGAGAATCCTGTGTGGATAATAAGAGAATCCTGTGTGGATACTAAGAGAGGTCCTGTGTGGACCGAAGGTTAGAAAGTAACCTATAAGACGGGATTGCATGTCCTGTGTGGACCCGCCCCCGCTAAAAACTTGACTACGAAAAAGAGTGTCGATTAAAAGCAGGTTTTCGTTTAAACGCGCAATGTATGTGTGTGTAAAGAGTAAGTACATATTTGAATAGAGACTCCAGGTCTCTGTACTACTCTTCTGTTTTCCTGTGAGGTATTGAGTGGTGGGAAAGAGGAAAGGTTGCGCTTCATCGCATAAAATTGAGGCCGCCCTGAGTTTAACTCAGGGTAGAAGGCTGCCTCAATAACCTCCTCCAACCCTAGTACCACCAAGCCCCACAGTGTGTGTGGCAGTATTAATAAAATAAAATAAAATATAGAAATAAAAAAAGAAAAGAAAAGAAAAGCAGAACAAACAGGCTAAGAAGCCACCCGCTGAAACCAAATGGTTTGCAGTCCCTCTGCAGTAACTGTTTTAAGAGGAACCTTACAAACAGAACTAAACAATGAAATATAGTTGGCATGACGATCATGCCCAGATTGTATAAAATAAATAAAAGGAAATCATTCACATGAAAACCTTTTCTATAAAAAGAGAGATGCATAAGGTAGATTAAGGCTGTCTCATTGTTCAGCCAAGGAAAGTGTGTGAAAAGGTAAATGTCTCCAGCCTGGATGACGGGTGGGACTGCAGCCCACCCAGAGCCCTTGATGGATACAAATAAAATATAGAAATAAAAATAATAATAAATTACTTGGTTCGACATGCAACAGAGAGAATGAATGTGACTGAAGGTTGGATCTGAGATGAGGCAAACAGAAGACCAGTCTAAAAAGTAGGCACAAAACTGTTCAGAGAAAAAGCAAATTTGTACAGATTGGATGAATTCTAAATTATCTGTTTGCTGAGTAAGATGATCTTAAACTATTAAATTGGCTCAGTAGTAGTATAGTGATTTACACTGATAAAATGTTGTAATATACTGTTGTCATTATATAGAAAGAAAAAGATGATAATATTAATAAAAATATAATATTAATGACAAGAAGTATCCTAGTCAGTATGATGTGAGATGGATAATTGTTATGAAGTAGTCTGCATCAAGCTTAAGGTTTGCTCAAACTCAGTATAATGACATATGAGATGAAGAAAATAAAGGAAATATCTAAACCAATTAGGTGCATAGAGGCACTTACCCTGCTTGAAAACTTGTCATTTATCCTAGATAAATATTACTGAGATGTAGAGCACATTTATAATGACAACTAATAAGCCAAACCCTGTAGATAACAGCTAAAGCTACAAGATTGAGAAGCTGACTTAAATATGTGGACACTACTAAGCTAATGAGCGAGTTACACATTTTTATTTATTTGTTTTTAGAGCAGAAGCTGCATAGAAGACAGCACAGGGAGCTGTCTAGCAATGAATAAGGAAATACACATACACACGCTTACCACAAGGTTTTCAAAATAGTCCAACACTATATGCGGAAGCTCTTAAGCACTCAATGTCTACTTGCACTCTGCCTGCTCCAGGAAAGTTCCTACTATACGTAGATGATATTCTGGTGACCGGAAACACGCAGGCAGACTGCAAGGCAAACACCCTCACCGTGCTATATCACCTAGCACAGCAGGGTCACAAAGTTTCACAACACAAGCTGCAGCTGTGGCAGTCAAAGGTCATATATCTAGGTCATGAACTGACAGGACAAGGCCGCAAACTGTTAGACAGCCGAAAAACAGCAGTACAAGAAGCCCCAAAACCACTAACAAAGCAGCAAATGATGAGTTTCCTCGGTCTCTGTAACTTTTGCAGAAGCTGGATTCCAGAATATGCTCTCAGAGTCCAACCCCTACAAGACTTAATATATGGGAAAAATCTAGCCTCAAGAGACAAACTGACATGGACACCTGACGCTGAAAAATCATTTCATGATCTGAAATCAGCATTACAAACCAGCACTGTCCTAGCATTGCCAGACTATGACAAACCATTTTATTTACATGTGGATGGCAGCTCTGGATATATGAAAGCTGTACTGACACAAGCCTTTGGGGATAAACAACGACCATTGGCATTTTATTCCTGCAAACTTGACTGTGTAGCCTCTGGTCTCCCCACGTGCGTACAGGCTTGTGCAGCAGCAGCAGAAGCAGTAAAAAAGTCAGCAGATATTATTTTGGGACATCCTTTAATAGTCAAAGTACCACATGCAGTCACCTCAATACTGCTGCAAGCAAACTTATCATATCTGACACATGCAAGACAATTATCATACGTAGGTATTTTGCTATCACAATCGCACATCACCATAGAGAAGTGCGGCCAGCTTAACCCAAGCACATTGCTTCCTGCAGAAATAGATGGTGACTCACATAGCTGCCTTCACAAGCTAGATGAGGAAACGAAACCACGTGCCGATATATATAGCACACCACAACCATCCTTTTTAGATATTTTTGTAGATGGGTCCGCAAGTAAAGACAACACTGGCCGAAACTGTGTAGGTTATGCTGTGACAACAATAGATACAGTCATTGAAGCACAGCCATTAACCTCCTCATACTCAGCACAAAGTGCCGAGCTAATAGCGGTAATCAGAGCCTGTGAATTACACAAAGATAAGGATGTAAACATCCACACAGACAGCCAGTATGTCTTTGCCGCAGTACACCATTTTGCTAAAATCTGGCAGAACAGAGGAATGGTAACATCCACAGGGACCCCAGTACAACATGGTGAACTTTTGAAAAAGCTTTTAGAAGTAATTATGTTGCCAAAACACCTAGCTCTATGCAAATGCGCTGCACATCAGAAAGATAATTCAGCCATTACTAGAGGGAACAATTTTGCAGATGAAACCGCAAAGGAAGCAGCAGGCAGAAAAACAGAAGTTCTCGCATTAACTTCCTCTCCTTTAATACCCATAACAGTACTGATAGACGAACAAAAGGCCGCATCACAAAATGAAAAAACCTCGTGGTTAAAGGAAGGAGCAACATTAAAGGATGATATCATGACATGTCATGGCAAACCGATTTTGCCGAAGTCCCTGCATAAAACTGCAGCGTTAGTGACACACGGTAATACCCACGTGTCAACAGCAGGATGGTAGATATACTCTCTAAACAATTCTACACAAAAATTTTGAAACTTCAGCAAAAGAGTATGTTAGAACATGCATGATATGTCAAAAACACAATGCCCAAGGGAATCTAAGGCCCAAAAGAGGTCATTTCCCCACTCCACCTCACCCTTTTCATACCATACACATGGATTTTATCCAACTACACAAGCACCAACAACTAGAGTACGCACTAGTAATAATAGATGTATTTTCAAAATGGCCTGAGATCTATTCAGTGAAAAAGGCTGACGCAATAACAGTAGCAAAATGTCTGTGCAATCACTATATTCCAACATACGGAATACCAAGCCTAATAAGATCTGACAATGGCACACACTTTGTGAATGAAGTAATATCAAAAGTCTCTGAAGCTAACTGAAAAAAAATGAAACCCCGACCAGACATTTTTAGTACACTGCAGCCTACTGTTTTAGAAGCGAAACCTTTAGCTTCCTCTTTTTCAGCACAGAGTGAATAACTAACGGCTATCATACGTGCATGATGCGCAAAGGTCAAGATATATATATTCACACTGACAGTCAATATGCGTTGCACACCAAAAAAGATAATTCAGAAATTACTGAAGGCAATAACTTCGCAGGCCAAGCCGCAAAGAAGGCCGCACAGCAACCAATATGAACTTTAATGTCTGAAACTTCACAGCTAATACCACTTGATGTACTTCAAAATGAATAGGAAGCCGCTCCTATAGCGGAGCAAAAGAAATGGTTAAAGTGTGGAGCACGGCTACAAAATTGCTACACAAGACAGCAGCATTAGTGACAAATAGCTTAAAGCATTTGTCAAGGGGTGGAATGATGAGTATCCTCCCCAAACACTTCTATACTCAAAATTTTGAAGCTTCAGCACAAGAGTTTATCAGAACATGCATGATTTGCCAGAAACATATTGCACAGGGAAACCTCAGGCCTAAAAGAGGCTTTTCCCCAACACCACCGCACCCATTTCACACAATCCACACATTTTATTGAACTGAACGAATGTCAAACATCAAAATACGCTCTAGTAATTGTGGATGTGTTCTCAAAATGGCCAGAAATCTATCCAGTAAAAAGAGCAGATGCAATCTCAGTAGCAAAATGTTTATGCAACCATTTTATTCCTACTCTGATAAAATCAGACAAAGGCCTGAGTGTTTGGGCCTGGTGAAAATGTGGATGAGACTAACACAGGGCTCAAACAAACTAACACCTTTTGAGATAGTACATGGGCGACCCTTCCCCCTCCCTGTTACCAGTGAGCCAATAGATAAATCAATAAGAGAAACAACATTAGCAGAATGGATGGCAAAGCTGCTAGAGAATAAAGAAATAATAACGAACAATCAACTGCCGAGTGATTCTCTTCCAGTCTCTTCCAGGTTGAAACCAGGCGACTGGATCCTGATCAAAGTACTCCAAAGAAAAAACTGGAGCACTCCCAGGTGGGAAGGCCCCTACCAGGTCCTGATCACCACGCCCACGGCATGCAAAATTGCTGAACGACCTTCGTGGATTCATCAAAGTCACACCAAAAGGGTAGAGCCTATCTAAAGCATAGACCCTAGTCTCCTCCAGACCTCTTTGTGTTCGCCCGGTGGGGGGTAGGGTGATCAGGTGGCAACACTCGTGAACCCACCTCTCTGGCCGGGGTCTACTCACTGGGGGTCTTGAGAGAGAGACACAAGGTCAAGAAGAAGAGACGCTCACCCAAGGGAAAAACATCCAATCAAGATGACCAACATGCTATTACCAACTCTTCTGAGCTTGCTGGTTGTCTCCCAGACACACGGGTTCAACCCTTGTAATGACACAGACGGATAGGCAAAGAAAACAGACGACCTCTACCTGTGTTACAACAAGACAAGCTTCACCTCTACCGTATGGATACCTTTTAACTCATTCTACGTAGGAGGATACAAAGCCGAAGCCTGGAAAGGCTACGACTGGTACCTATCCAGTTCAGATGGAAACAACCCAGGATGGGACACCGTTTTCACTTATACTGGAAATGATTGGACGCTATATCAAAGCAGTAAACTGCAAGAATCAGCAAGAAACCTTTCAAAGCAAATGAACTTGACGAAGACAGCCGAACACCTGATCCTCAACTTCCACACGCTGAACAACCCATTGCTGGAGAAGCCACCAAAATCACAGAAAAGAACCCACCTGGTTCCAACGCTGGCAAGTAGCTCTAACTGCTACCACCTGACCCTATTTATCTACAAGAGCGGAAAAGATCCACATCACTTCGTGTCAATATGTAACAACATAACGAAGGAAGTAAACACCTCAACGAGCCCCTCTTCTACAGACACAACTCCTGTTTTGACCAAAGGCCCACTATCAACAACCATGACAGCAGTGATGATAGTAGGACCAAAACTGAAATCAGACGACTGGTTCCGAATAACCACAGGTATCACAGGACACACAAACAACTGGCTGTTGCTGGCAGAACAAGCAGCTCAAGATGCTAGTGATGACTGCATGGTCTGCCTAGGACCAAGACCAATACTGAGAGTGGTACCTGCACCTATAGGAGAAGATTGCCTGACAGCTGTCATGAACTGTACCAACATTGGAAACTCAAACTGCACAAAATGGGACAGAATTTTCCCCATCACCAAACAAGAAAAGAGAAAACCCATCTTCTCACGAGACGTGACAGCAACAAACCACACCTGCATAAATATGACAGGTCCAGGAGAGAGGCTGGGAAGCCTTAATGCATCAAGCTGTCTAACCATTACAGAAGTGGACCCCTCATTCAAACCAGAGAGCAGAGCCGATGTCTGGTGGTGGTGCGGGGACCCACAACTGTATGACCGCCTGCCCGGAAACTGGACTGGTGTCACTGTTGCTGCCCGTCCAAGTTATCAAACTCTCAGCCACTGACATCACCATAACAGCAGGACAACTGAAACTGGAGGGCCTAAAGAAGAGATCGGCACCAGTACAACCTGGACCAGATCCAACTTACGTCGACGCCATAGGAATTCCCCGAGGAGTACCAGATGAATACAAACTGGTGGACCAAGTGGCTGCCGGTTTTGAATCTTCAATATGTTGGTGGTGCACGATCAACAAGAATGTGGACCGAATTAACTACATCCACTATAACGTCCAGAGACTAGGAAACCTGACACAATCAGGCTTCCATGCAGTGGCCGAGCAACTAAGAGCCACCTCACTGATGTCTTTCCAGAACAGAATTGCATTGGACATGCTACTGAGCGAGAAGAATGGGGTGTGTTCGATGTTCGGAGAGCAATGTTGTACCTTCATCCCTAACAACACCGCAGCTGATGGAAGTCTGACCAGAGCCCTAGAAGGCCTGAAGACTCTGAACGAGAAAATGAAGGAGCATTCTGGAGTTGACACTTCTACGTGGGACAACTGGATGGACATGTTTGGGAAATATCGGAGTTTGGTGTCATCAATCCTGGTATCCGTAGCAGTATTCGCAGCCATACTCACCTTGTGCGGATGCTGTTGCATACCTTGTATCAGAGCACTGATAAACAGACTTATCGCAACAGCCATAACTCCCCATGTCACATCCCCACCAGAGACTATGATGCTCCTTGAAAACAATGAAAGTGACACAGACTCTGAGGAAGAAGAGGACGACATATAAATAAGGAAAAAGAATTTATAATGTTGAACATTTAACTTTGCTAAATGACACTCTAGTTGAAAATGTACCCGCAAGTGACTAGAAGTTGATAAGATGCAAAATATTTGAACAACAGCAGGGAATGATAGAAGTAACTTTTAAGTTTAAACTGCAGATGTCTATCATTAAAAGATACCTCCATTATAAAGCTTTCAAATGTATTAAAATGTTCATATATTTTTGTATCACATGCCATTACATCCTGACACACACACACACACACATACTAAGTAAGCTTGAAAAACAGGAAATGCTATGCAACTGTCTCTTGGTATAAATAAATCTGACTGCAATGCCTCGGTTGTGAGTATCACTCGATCACTCACCCGTGCACGTAGCGCTATAAAACTCCTTTTGACTGTCTTGTATTCCTTCATCGTATTTAAAAATGTCACACACCACTGACAACTCTGTAATCTTCACTGTGTCACAGAGTTCAGTGAGTCCCGTTATTCACAGTATCAATCAGATCATCAGAGAACAGCTGATCAGCAATCAGTGGTGCCAACAGCGCCTCCTGTGGTGAGAGGATGCAATAATGCAATGTAGCATTTTTCCACTCAACACTTGCAGTCATGGAAACTGTCTGTTGGATCTGTGTGACGTTGCTTTCTTGGTTAGAGTTCCTCACAAATGTCCAGATGATTCTTCTAATGAGGCGTCGACCATGTTTTCAGCTCTTTGGAAGAAAACGTCGCCCTTTGCCATCCTTACTTTTCTTTGACTTCTTCAAATGCAGCTGAACTCCAGCTGGTATTTTCTTGGACTTTGCAGCTGATTCTGGTCATCAGTTCATTCCTGCAAACCTCTGAAGCTGAACAACAATGATGCTGCATTGCTGGCTGATCCCAAAAGGTTGATTCTGTTCATCTGGACGTTTTCAGAAACGTTTGCTCACTGATCAGGTGACTTCTTCAGTCTCAGCTGACTGCAGCTTTACAAGCTTACAAACAGCACATTTGCACAATGACTGAAAGCAGCAGCACCTGATATATATGATACTAATATAATACATATACATATATAATCCATACTAATGATGAAGGAACTGAGCTCACAGTCCATTGTTCATTCAGTGAACTACTCAGTTTATTTTGGGCCTCAGAAATGCTCACTCTGTTTGTACATCACTGTCAGCAATAGACTCATTCTGCTGTGTGGACAGGAACACATGTGACATCACTTCCTGTTTGTTTGTGACTGAAGAGGAAGAAGTTTACAAGGAATCATTTAGAAGAGTTTCAAACATCAACTGATTGAATCCATGAATCTGAAAACGTGTTTGTGAGTGAAAGAGACAGACATGTACAGACTGAACTATCTGTTCAACAGTCAGAGTGTTTCTGTAACAGGAGACACTCTTTACACTCCACTCAGCACAGGGACACTGAGGCACCAGGAGACCAGACTCTAAACCCAGGATAAAGAGTTTGAGTGAATGTGGTGTTGAAGGTGTGGAGGTGGATCAGAGTGTCAGAGGAGACTCTGTAGAAGGACAGAGTGCCAGCAGGACAGTCCACATACACTGCTGCTCTGTTAGAGACAGAGGAGGAGGAGGAGGAGGAGGAGGAGATGGATGTTAGTCTGTTATTGTGCCAGACAGACTGAGGACCATCATCAGAGCACCACAGACTCCAGGACTGATCATTGTATCCAAACACACAGTCATCACTGCCTCCTTTCCTTCTGATGCTTCTGTAACTCACTGATATATAAACGTCTCCTCTCCACTCGACCTCCCAGTAACAGCGACCAGTCAGACCATTTCTACACAGCAGATGATGAACATTAAATCTGTCTGGATGATCAGGATATGACTGAACCTCCTCCACACAATGTGCCTCAATGTTATTGATATTATTATTATCATTATTATATAATAATAAAACCTTTATAATAAAACCACTAAAAACCTTTATTCTAGCGCAACTTGTAAGCGAATTTGACTTTCAAAATAAAAGCACAAAGCACCAAAACGTTGACTACAAAAAACAAACAGTAATGTACAGCTTAAACAATTTACAATCATGACATAGATCTTGACGAGATAAAGAAATAATCCAAATTACATACAATGTCATCATGCCAACAGTTACAACATCGATGGAGGATCTGTGTAAGCGCTGAGGATCGTCCTGATGGACAGAACAGAAGGAGAGTGAGACAAGTGAAGATATACTAAACAACACTGTGACATGAACTGAGCCACACACAGTTTGATTCACAGGTGATTGACACATTATTTGACCACGAGCAATCTTTTCTGCTTTGACGCCGTCTTTGTAGCCAGAAACCAGCTCTCTCCTCGGCTTCCTCCACTACACGCTTCCCCCACGCCAGTCTCCTCCGTCACTATAAAGGGGAGAGTCATGAGCTCCATCACCCTCACCTGTGCCGTCCAACGTCCCGCCACCAGCCTCCACTGCAGCAGGCCAGAGACCACACCCCTGCCACAATAAGTAAAAGTATATCCTTGCTGTACCCTTAATGCTAAATGTGCTAAATTAACCGCTGCCTTTCCCCTTTGGGATTATTCTTATGTCACTGGGATGTTGACCTTTGACCTTCACATTAGAGAGATGGGCAGACATAATTAGTGTATGAATTTTAAAGTAACAGGTAATAAAGAGAGTGCAGCAAATGTAGTCAGGTTTATTACTCTGTATCACACATGAGTGCCCGAGGGAGGCGGGGCTGACTGGGGAGACACAGGAAACAGAGAGACAGGGCTGACTCGACATGAAACGATGAAACGTGGGACACGGGAACAGAAACTAAACACAGGCTGAAATGAACACTGAGGGAGGGAGAACTAAGATTACTGAGAGCCTGATAAATAAGAAGAACAAAAAGCAAGAAAAACAAGAGTCAAAGAAAACCAAAAACACAAAGCATTGGGCCAGGACCCACTGCTGTGACATTTATATGTGATAAAAACATTACAAACTGCTCAGATGTTGAAATCTTTCTACGTATACTTTAGGTTCAGCTCTCCAGCCTGGCATTTGGTTAAGCATGATTCAAACATTTGATTTTGTTTAACTGGTTTTAATTATAGTTACTTTTTGTGAACATTTGTTGCAGCATTTAAAAATACATCATTTATTTTCAAACTTTTATTTGATTTAGAGCATCATATTTGACCAACGTAAATGTTTTAATTTCATATAAAATAACTGAAGCAGTGAACTAAATATCTGAAATCTTTCCTTCCTTAAAAGTTATAATCCTACTTAAGTTATAGTGCAAACGCTTAAGCAACAAATATACTTGATGCTAATTAATTAATATTTCCCTTTGATGTTGCAACTATGCGGTCACTTCTGTCTTTAAACAAAATAATATTTTCCAGTTACAGAAATCATAAAGTCCAAACTAAAGTGCTACTGTTGCTATATGCATTTTATATAAATCATGGATGATGGTCCTGACATGAAGGAAGAGAAAGTTACAGGTTGCATCCTTTGACTTTGTCTCCGTGCCTTTGGGCGATTTTCAGAAGGACAGATGTTTCTGTTCAATTCTTAAATCAATTTTTTCAAACACTGTTACATCCTGGGAGGCTGTGGGAGTGTGTGGGTGTGGTGTTGTCTTCTCTCTCTCCTCCTCCTTCGTTCTGGCCCCTCCCCTTGTCTCTCTCTGCCCCTGCCTTCTCCTTTAGGTCACACCTGCTGCTCATCTGCTCTCATTACAACCACTTACCCTCAGGGGTGATATAAGCTGGAGAAGAGCAGTGTGGAGGAGGAGGGAGAGGTTTTTGGTGGATTTCCTCTGTGCTGGTCAGAGTGTGCTACTGGCTTAGGTGTGGAACAGCCTGCTGCGTATGACCAGCCTTCTGGTGTGTGGCTCTTTGTGAGTAGTGTTTAACTGAGCAGTGATTGCCCATGAGTGACGGCGGCCTTCATTAGTTTGTGTGGCCTGCCTGGATATTGTTTGCTAACAGCGTTGCTGTCTCTTTCTGTTGAAGCCTTATTGTTGCTTTCTTTGTTGAAGTGGTCATTACCACTTTGGGTTGACCTCCCTGATTTCTTATTAAAGCAGCGGTGCTGTCTCCTTTTGTTGTTGCCATTTATATGATTATTGAGGTGTTTGCCTACAATAAAGATCTATTTTATGTTAAATACCTCTGCCTGGCGTTCTTTTCATTCCACCTGGATCTAACTGTTACTGTCCCCCACCCTCATCGCCTAGACTTTTAAGTGGGGACGTAACAAAGTGGGGGCTCGTCCGGGATCGGAATGAAAGGAATTGGGTTGATTGCAAGTGTGAACAGGTGTTTGTGTGTTGTGTGAAGGTCATTTGGCTAGCTGCTGCTCTCCCCGGCTAGCACAGGGGAGTGTCTAACTGAGCAATTGCTCTTCCTTCGGACACTCGTTTTTTGTTTTGCCTTTTTTATTTTCGGAGCAAACCCGGGTGGGGATTAATTCTCTGTTGGGGGTAGGCTTGTCGGTGCCTGTGGCACTTGATGATTTGCCTTTAAAGTGGCCTCGAGCCTGGTACGCTCCAGAAGCTAGGACAGGCTAGAGTCTGAGTAGGCAGGACTGGGGGGAGTGTGGGTAGAATTTTTCTTTAATGGTTGACTTGACACAACACATTTTTCTTTCGCCTGTGTGTGTAGTTCTGTAGTGAAGGCGTTGTGTGTGGCCCTTTAGTGGTTTGCTTGTGTTTTGCAGGCCGTTTTGAGTTTTCATGGCCACTTTTGATATTGCTGGGTTTACGGCAGAGCCGTCGCTTGCCCTGCTGGATGTTTGTAGGAAGAGGGATCTGCATGAGCTGGCTACATATTACGGGATCAGTGTCTCCACTGGTCTACGCAAACCCGGGCTGAAAGCCGCTCTGGTGTCCGGGTTGCTGGAGAAGAGGGTGGTTGTAATGCAGGAGCCCCCGAGCACACCCGGTCCGGCTGGACCAAGTGTGGCGCCTCACGTTCCAGGCCAGGTTGTAGAACCATCAGTGTCTACACCTATGGACCAGGGGTTGCCCGAGGGGGGGCTAGTGACGCTGCCCCGTTTTGATCCACTCTCCATCCAGTCATCAGAGGGTTCTAAGCAGGATGCTAGGCTCAAAGTCCGTCTGGCTCGTCTCCAGCTGGAGAAGGAGCAGCGTGAGAGAGAGTTCCAGCTGAAAAGGGAGATAGAGCTTAGGCGTTTGGACGCGGAACTGGCTAGGGCTAGGGAGGTTGAGCTGATGAAGGTGGAGGCAGAGACGAAGATCAAGCTGCGACAGCTAGAACTCCAGCAGGCCTCCTCCCCTCCTGTGGTGGCTTCGCTGTCACAGACAGACGTACAGTTTGATGTATGACGGAATAGTCGTCTGGTCCCTGCATTTCGTGACACTGAGGTGGAGATTTATTTTGAATCGTTTGAACGGATAGCGACAGCCTTGCGTTGGCCGCGGGATGCGTGGGCCATCCTGCTACAGTGCAAGCTGGTGGGCAAGGCACAGGAAGTTTGTTCCTCGTTGTCCGCTGAATGCAGCTTGGACTACGACAAACTGAAAAGTGCAATCCTGTTAGCCTATGAGCTAGTCCCCGAGGCTTACAGGCAGCGATTTCGGGGGCTGAAAAAGGTGCAGGGTCAATCCTTCCTGGATTTCGCAAGAGAAAAGAGTGTCCTCTTTGATCGGTGGTGTATGGCCTGTAAAGCTGCAGACCTAGCTTCGGTACGGGAATTAATTCTCATTGAGGAATTCAAAAACTGCGTCACCGAGCGGATGGCGGTATATCTGAACGAGCAGAAGGTCTCTACGTTGCAGCAGACCGCGACTCTGGCTGACGAGTTCGCACTCGTCCATAAAACCAGTGTTGTTAAGCATGAGCGATGCGATACACTAGAAAGGCCTAGTGGTGAGCAAGGCACAAGGAGAGAGGTGCCTGTGCCTCGTCCCAGGTCAGACCGGAAATGTTTCTACTGTTTTAAATCCAGCCATTTAATAGCGGACTGCGAGGCCTACAGGCGGAGACAGCCAGTTTCAACACCACGTAAACCAAAAGGGATAGGCCTGATTAAAAACGCTTCTCCTGGTAGCAGACCTCTTAGCACTGAAACGCCTGACGAATGTTTTAAACCCTTCATTTTCAAAGGAGCGGTGTCACTCTCTGGTAAGCCTGGAGATGGGCGTACTGTGACCATTCTACGCGACACAGGTGGTTCACAGTCCCTCATACTGGCTAGTGCACTTGCCTTTGATGAAAAGACCGCCAGCGGCACTGATGTTATTGTTAGGGGCGTTGGAATGACTTATGTGCCAGCCCCCCTCCATCAAATTTGGGTGCAGAGTGACCTAATAAGTGGTGCTTTTCCTGTAGCTGTGTGTCCTTGCTTCCCGATAGATGGTGTAGACTTCATAATGGGCAATGACATTGCAGGCGGGAAGGTTTATCCTACCCCAGAGGTCACAAAGACCCCTGACCCAAACCCCTTGCCAGATGTTTTAAACCGGCAGCACCCGGATGTATTTCCCGTAGGTGTTCTTACACGGTCACAAGCCCATCGGCAGGGAGAAGTGGTTGACTTGTCAGGGTCAGTGGTTGGCTCTATGCTGGAGATGGATGTGATGCCCTCTGAGGAGGGAGAGGTGGGTCCTGATGCCAAGGAACTGGCTCAAGAAGTGGCTGAGCCTGCTCCTGAACCCGCAGCCCCCCCTCTCCTCACACGGGAGGCCCTTATTATCGCTCAGAAAGCAGACCCATCGTTAACCAAATGTTTTGCTGCCGTAGATGAGAGTGATCATCTGACAGGAGACAGGAAGCAGACATTTGTTGTATGTGATGGATTGCTAATGCGCAGGTGGACTTCAAAGCCAGGGGAGGACTGGAGTGTAGTCCAACAGATAGTGGTCCCGGCTAGTTTGCGTCAGCACGTGCTACAATTAGCCCATGACCATTCATGGTCAGGACATTTGGGGATAACTAAAACATATGACCGTATTCTGCAGCACTTCTTCTGGCCGGCAATGAAGGCAGATGTTGCGAAGTATTGTAATACTTGTCATACGTGTCAACTGGTGGGCAAACCAAACCAAACTGTGCCCCCCGCCCCATTATGTCCGATACCTGCTGTTGGTGAGCCATTCGAGCATGTTTTGGTCGATTGTGTTGGTCCGTTGCCAAGAACACGAGCAGGCAATCAGTTTTTGTTGACAATAATGTGTTTGTCCACGCGGTTCCCCGAAGCAATTCCTCTGCGGAGGGTCACCACTGCAAACATCACTAAGGCGCTAATCAAGTTTTTCACCACCTTTGGTCTTCCAAAAACAGTGCAAACAGACCAGGGAACTAATTTCTTATCTCGAGCATTTAAACAGACTTTAGCTTCCCTGGGCGTCTCTCATTCTGTGTCTAGTGCTTATCACCCAGAGTCGCAGGGTGCACTTGAGCGTTGGCACCAAACACTTAAGGCCATGCTAAAAAAGTACTGCCATGATACGGGCAGAAGCTGGGATGAGGGTGTCCCCTTTGTACTGTTTGCAATACGCAATGTTAAGCAAGAGTCCTTAGGATTCAGCCCAGCTACACTTGTGTTTGGCCGCGAGGTGCGGGGCCCGCTAAAGATGTTGAAAGAGAGGTTCCTTAGTGGGGGTGTTCCAAAAACTAACGTCGCAGATTTTGTGAAGACATGTAAGGATCGTTGGCAAAGTGCTACCTCATTAGCGAAAGAGGCCCTGGGTACTGCCCAGGCGTGCATGAAGACGTGGCATGACAGAAAGGCTGTGAAAAGGCATTTTCAGGCTGGGGACAAGGTTTTAGTGTTGCTACCGGTGCCTGGTTCTGCTCTTACGGCCCGTTTTGCGGGACCATACGTCATAGTGAGGAGAGTGTCTGAGACAGATTATGTTCTCAGTACCCCAGAGCGCAGGAGGAAAACACGCCTGTGCCACATCAACATGTTAAAACCCTACCATGATAGGGAAACCCATGAGACTGTTGCCAGTGCGGCAACCTCCAGCTCTGTCTCTGCCACCGTGCTGAGTGTAGAGGCCAGTGCTGACGACGACCTGCATATACTTTCTGAGGGACAACAGTGTGGACGGTTGGCGAATTCAGCTTACTTAGCCGAAGTAACGGCCCACTTGTCTCATCTGTCCCCTTCACAATGCGAAGATGTGCTTAATCTACTGCACTCCTACCCCTCTCTCTTTGGTGATGTGCCCTCGCATACTAATGTTTGTGAACATGATATCGATGTTGGTGACGCAACCCCAATCAAACAGCACGCGTACCGCTGCCCTATGGGAAAGTGCGAGGTGATGAGGAAGGAGGTCAGTTATCTAGTGGAGAATGGTTTGGCGACACAGAGTCACAGCCCTTGGAGCTCTCCATGTTTACTTACGCCCAAATCCGGTGGCCAATGCACTCTCACGCAGTGCATAGTGTTGAGTGTCTTCTGTGTTTTGTATAGTGTGGATTTAGGGTGGGGGGAATGTTACATCCTGGGAGGCTGTGGGAGTGTGTGGGTGTGGTGTTGTCTTCTCTCTCTCCTCCTCCTTCGTTCTGGCCCCTCCCCTTGTCTCTCTCTGCCCCTGCCTTCTCCTTTAGGTCACACCTGCTGCTCATCTGCTCTCATTACAACCACTTACCCTCAGGGGTGATATAAGCTGGAGAAGAGCAGTGTGGAGGAGGAGGGAGAGGTTTTTGGTGGATTTCCTCTGTGCTGGTCAGAGTGTGCTACTGGCTTAGGTGTGGAACAGCCTGCTGCGTATGACCAGCCTTCTGGTGTGTGGCTCTTTGTGAGTAGTGTTTAACTGAGCAGTGATTGCCCATGAGTGACGGCGGCCTTCATTAGTTTGTGTGGCCTGCCTGGATATTGTTTGCTAACAGCGTTGCTGTCTCTTTCTGTTGAAGCCTTATTGTTGCTTTCTTTGTTGAAGTGGTCATTACCACTTTGGGTTGACCTCCCTGATTTCTTATTAAAGCAGCGGTGCTGTCTCCTTTTGTTGTTGCCATTTATATGATTATTGAGGTGTTTGCCTACAATAAAGATCTATTTTATGTTAAATACCTCTGCCTGGCGTTCTTTTCATTCCACCTGGATCTAACTGTTACTGTCCCCCACCCTCATCGCCTAGACTTTTAAGTGGGGACGTAACAAACACAAACACTATTTTAAAGCTTCTAGAGAGTAAAATATTAATGATAATTATAATAACAATAATAAAAACAAAAGCGCTCAGATCCATCAAACCAAGCAGCAGAAAGAACAATAACTGAAGAGAAAACTTTAACCTTGTAGACTTCATTATATTCCAGCTGCTCTACAGACGCTGTGACCTCGAACTTAAGCAGGTCGTAAAGTATGTGCAGCTCAATAACTTCATAATCAGACCCTGTGGTATTTAGGCAGCAGAACAACTAAGAATAACAACTACAAATAATGTTTTTAGGTTTCTGTTGTACTGCAAGGTTCTGTACAGGAGAACCAAACCAAGAGCAAATATTACGTCTCATTTACACCTGAGCACGAAGAGCCATCAACATTTAGCAAATTGAATCATCTTTGTTTAGATGCAAGAAGAATCATATAGAAATGAAAAAGTAGAAATAGAAATCCAGAGCAAAGATATCCTCTAATTCAGCGTAGCACACGTGCAGCTGCTGCGATTCACGTAAGCATTCGGCTCGTCGCTGTTGCAGATTTTTCTCTCACTGTTCTGGCTCACAGCGCTGCAAACACAAAAATAAATATCCCCAAAGGTGTGAAAGGGAGCTAATTAGTAAGAGTATTGTTACTCTCCGCAGGAGTAGTCCAGCAGTAGAAATCAGTCCAATAACAAGGTGTGTAACATCTAGCAGGGTGACAGAAAAACCCAGGATAACTTCTAAGGACCTCAACGTCTCTCTCACATTGTGTTTTTTAAACATGCTTCCATTTGTCACTTCAGTCTTTACTCTGAAATACAGGAAGAGAAATCATGGCTGAAACAATTTCTCATGAAACCAGGGGTGTGGTCCAACAGTCAGTTTGGTGAGGAAGGTTCCTAACTGAGAGAAGTGACCCAGAAGTATCTGTGTAGCAGCCACAATGAATCAAGATCATGAGCTTTATTAACTGATCAAAGTCTCTTCTTTCATCTTCTGTATCATTCAGTTTGCATTGGTAATGCCCATTATTGTAATGCTTTTTTAAGACGAGCAAAACTTTATTTCACTTTGGGTTAGCTGGGATAAGTGATGGATGGAGGGAATTTTACTTCAGCCACAGAAATCCTAAACAGGAAGGAGCAGCAGAGTTACAGTGGATCACTATCCAGCAGGGAAACAAGGTTTATTTCAATTTCTTGGCCATGAGTGAGATTTACTGAGTGGGCAAATTAGGGAGACAACACCATCAGATCCCGAGCCCTCCATGTGTTAATCAAGAGACGGCTGCTGTGCTACATCCATAAATAATGAATAAATTAGGAACTAAAGCTGAAAGGACAGTTTATTTGTACCATCTTCACGTGAACACATTCAAGAACATCACAGATGAAGAAACATTAAAAACTTCCACACTACATAAAGCAAGAAAAATAGTTTTTCTTTCAGGTGGTTTCAGAAAAACAGAAACATCAAACATCTCCAAGACTCTCTTTGAAAGAACTAAAAACCTTTGTTCTCATGGTCCAATCATGAGTGAACTCCCCGATGAAGCCTTGTGTGCTAAAACATGTCAGAGTTTTAAAGGTTAAACATGAGTTTCCAAAACGTTTTGCTGGAGAACAATGAACTATTTGACTGAGTTTCAATCATTTACAGACGAGCAACACCAGGACAGAGAAAAAAGGACAAAACTGACTCAGTAAAACACAGAAAAGAAGATCCCATGTAGATCTGTATTATGTAGAAGTTCAGCCCAGCAACCAGTTCAGTTCAACACAAGTTTAAATGATTCTATCTGAACTCTGTGGAGCCTGATCTCAAGCTTTTTGAGTCTGACCAGAGGAAACCAGAGGATCTTTCTGTGTCTTCAGATTCACTGTGATCCAGTGATGGGAGTGATTTCAGCCCTGAGTGATCGCGCTGATGTTTGCACAGAGCAGACAATGAGGTGAATGTTTGGGCACATTGGTAACATTGAAACGCGTTTAGTTCGAAC
>NW_024386925.1:0-11334 GCF_900408965.1 Simochromis diagramma | reverse complement strand
AATAATATGGTGAAATAGGACATCCTTGGCGAATACCACGTTTCAGGTCAAATCTCGGGGTGGAGCCGTTAATCATTTTAATAGAACTATTGCCATTTGTGTATAAGGTTTTGACAGCTTTACAGAAAAACTTGCCAAAGCCAAATTTTTCCAAAGAGTGGAAAATAAATTGATGTTCAATTGTATCAAAAGCCTTATAAAAATCCAGGAAGAGAATGAAGCTATTGTCAGGTATCAGATCAGAGTAATCAAGTAAATCCAAAACCAGTCTAATGTTATTAGAAATGTGTCTGTTTCTCATAAAGCCTGATTGTGTCTCATCGATAATTGTTTCCAAGACCTCTTTAATTCTGTTAGCAAGTATTAAAGCCATAATCTTATAGTCATTATTGAGCAGGGAGATGGGTCTCCAATTATCAATAAAGAGTAAGTCTTTGTTTGGTTTTGGAATAAGTGTTATGAGACCTTGAGTAAGAGAAGGAGGGAGGGTGTTATTCTCTATACTTTCTGTAAAAACCTGCAGTAAAAATGGAGCCGGGAGATTAGAAAATGATTTATAAAACTCTGCAGTCAAACCATCTGTGCCGGGAGATTTATTGGCCTTAAGTGCAGAAATGGAATTACAAACTTCCTCCACAGTCAGAGGGCTGTCACAATAACTTCTATCTTCCACAACAATAGATTTGAGGTTTTTAATATTATTGAAAAATCCTGTTGAGACAGCCTCATTATATTTTGAGTCGTATAGTTTAGTATAGAATTCGGCACAGAAATGTGAAATTTCTCTAGGATTGTCAGAGACAATGCCATTAATTTAGTTGACGAATAGAGTTTGTTTTTGATCTGTATTTTTCAAGTCTGAAAAAGTAAGCAGAATTTTGTTCGCCCTCCTCCAGCCACCTCTTCCTGGATCTTATGAAAGCACCCTCAGCCTTGCGTCGATATAAACCGTCCAGTTTATTTTGAAGTTCTAGTAAACTTAATTTATCTTCCTCTGAGATTTCTTCTGGGGACTTCTGGTAATAAGAGGCAATTCTGCTTATTGTGTGGATGCCCTCAAGGGCATAGTATTACTGCTATTTCATACTATTTAAGCGAAATTACAGTGTTTCTGCAAAAACATTGCATTTCTGCTAAATCATAGTATTTCTGTAATCTTATAGTACTTGTACTCAATTATAGTATTTGTGACAAAGTGTAGTAGTTTTGTACCAAAACATAGTATTACTGGTAAATCATAGTATTTGAGCCAAAACATAGTAGTCTTCCAAATCATAGTGTAACTGCACAATAAAGGTTAATATTTTTTTTTCTCAACTTTTTCAGCTTTTTTCAGCAGACATCTTCAGCGTTAAGGCATCCACACAGCATTTTCGCAGGAAATGCAAATCTTCTTGTTCTTCAGCTTTCCTTAATTTAGCAATTTGACTCCCGTATCTTCTCAAGAATTTGCATGCTTCAAATTTAAAAAGTTCCCAATTGGTACAAAAGGACTTCTCTCTGTTAGCTTTGTTCCAATAATAAACAATTAAGTTATTAATCTGCATGTTAACCATTTTATCTTTAGTAAAGAATTATTTAACTTCCAATAAGAGAATTTATGAGGTATAGTATCCAGTGTAAACATTTGGACGTTAATGTGAATTGCTCTAGGATCAGTGAGGGGGGTGGCAAGTATATTAACGGTAATATTATCTTTATCAATACAGTCAGAAACAAGCCAATCCTGTCTTATTGCTCCAAGTAAAGAGTCTATTATCTGGAAATTTTTCTCTCCAAATATCCACAAGATTAAATTTTCCCATAAAATTTTTTAAGTTTGCACTGTATGAAGACTGCTGCCCTGGAGGCCACCTATCAACCGTATTGTCTAAAGCAATGTTAAAGTCTCCACCAATTAAGAGGACTGAATTTGGGTATTTGGAGAGCCAGAAATTAATTCTTTCTTCTAAGGAGTCAAGTAATTTATCATTTTCAGTTTTATTATTGTAACCATATATATTTACTGCAATGAAAATACTGTTATTGTGTCTGATTAGTGAGCAGAGGTAGTGTCCTAAGGTGTCACAGTCAGAGTGTAACACATCTCCAGAAAAAGAATTTTTAAGCGTGGCAACTCCAGCAGAACGCTCAGAGCCATGGGACAACCAGACTTCATTACCCCATTGTGATTTCCAAAAATTTGTATCAGCAGGTGTGGAATGACTCTCTTGGAAAAAGCAAAAATCTGTTTTAAATTGTTTGGCAAATAAAAACAAAGCTTTGCGTTTACATGTTTGTCTTAAACCCCTGGTATTAAGAGAAACAAATGAAAAAGACAAAGTTATTAGAAAAAAGAAGAGAAAAAGTAAGTTCTAAACTTCTACAGCTAAGAATAGATCTATAGGATAAGGGGACCGGGTGCTGCACAATTTAGGTAGTAGAACAGTAAAAACCCTGAGTGACTAAGCTTATAAAAATACAGTATTTAACTATCTGCTATGGTTTAATATAGCTTTTTATAGATAAGGCAAGGCAAGGCAAATTTATTTGTATAGCACAATTCAACAACAAGGTGATTCAAAGTGCTTTACAGAGACATTAGAAACCAAAACAAATAAAAAGCATGATTTAAAATTGATTAAAACAAGCAAACAACAAACTAACTAAACACACACATTTCACACCTGTTCGCGCGATCTGAACCCTTATCGTAAGGGGAGCTACCAGTCCTTCTGTGGATGAGCTACTTTCTATTTTAAATTCCCTGAATTTAAAATACTCTCTAGACCCAGTCTAGACCCAGCTGGGGAGCTACCCAGAGCTCTAACCCACTTAACAAACAAACAAAACAGTATGTAAAATCAAAACAGATAAAATCAGAACGGTAGATAAAATCAGTAGTTAATGTAAGTTTTGAAATTTAAGCTTAACTAATTAACAAACAAACAAAACAGTATATAAAATCAAAACAGATAAAATCAGAAATAGATAAGATCAGTAGTTAATGTAAGTTTTGAAACTTAAGCTTAAAAGTGTGGATTTGGTGCTTTATTCAAATGCAGCTGAGAATAGGTGAGTCTTCAACCTGGATTTAAATAAACTGAGTGTTTCAGCTGATCTGAGGCTTTCTGGGAGTTTGTTCCAGATATAAGGAGCATAAAAGCTGAATGCAGCTTCTCCGTGTCTGGTTCTGACTCTAGGAACTGATAAAAGACTGGATCCAGATGACCTGAGGGATCTGGAAGGTTCATACTGGGTCAGGAGGTCACTGATGTATTTTGGTCCTAAACCATTCAGAGCTTTATAGACCAGCATCAGAACTTTAAAGTCTATCCTCTGACGGACAGGCAGCCAGTGTAAAGACCTCAGAGCTGGACTGATGTGGTCCACTTTTTTGGTCTTAGTGAGGACTCGAGCAGCAGTTCTGAATGAGCTGTAGTTGTCTGACTGATTTTTTAGGTAGACCTGTAAAGATGCTGTTACAGTAATCAAGCCTACTAAAGATGAATGCATGGACTAGTTTTTCCAGGTCCTGTTGAGACATCAGATCTTTTATCCTAGAAATATTTTTGAGGTGATAGTAAGCTGACTTTGTTATTGTCTTAATGTGTTTTTCTAAGTTTAGGTCTGCATCCATCACTACACCCAAATTTCTCGCCTGGTTTGTGGTTTTTAGGTGTATAGATTGAAGTTCTCTGGTGACCTGTAATCGTTTTTCTTGGCGCCAAAGACTATTACCTCAGTTTTGCTTTTGTTTAGCTGGAGAAAATTGTGGCACAGCCAGTCATTAATTTCCTCAATGCATTTACCAAGAGCCTGTACAGGGCCTCGGTCTCCTGGTGACATTGTGATATATATTTGTGTGTCATCTGCATAGCTGTGGTAGTTTATTTTGTTGTTCTTTATAATCTGTGCCAGTGGGAGCATGTAAATGTTAAACAGAGGGGGTCCCAAGATGGAACCTTGGGGAACTCCACATGTGATACTTGTCTGCTCAGATGTGAAGTTACCTATTGATACAAAGTATTTCCTGTTTCTAAGTATGTTTTGAACCAGTTTAGTACAGTTCCTGAAAGACCTGCCCAGTTCTCCAGTCGTTTGAGTAATATGTTGTGGTCAACTGTATCAAATGCTGCACTGAGATCCAGTAAAACTAAGACTGACATTTTTCCACTGTCTGTGTTCAGACATATGTCATTAAACACTTTTGTCAGAGCGGTTTCAGTGCTGTGGTTCTGTCTAAAACCTGACTGGAAGGCATCGTAGCAGTTATTTGTTTTAAGAAGTAATTGAGCTGTTGAGAAACTGCTTTTTCAATGATCTTACTTAAAAGGGAGATTTGAGATCGGCCTGTAGTTTTTCATTTGTGTCTTGTCAAGATTGTCCTTTTTCAGTATGGGTTTGATTACAGCAGTTTTTAGTGGTTCTGGAAACACACCTGACATTAAGGAAAAGTTGACGATCTGTAACGGGTCTGACTCTAAAGTCTTTGAGACCTTTTTGAAAAAACTTGTTGGCAGGACATCTAAACAGCAAGAGGAGGAGTTCAGTTGACCTAAGATGTCCTCCAGGTCTTTGCTGTTAATCGGGTGTAACTGTTTGATGGTGTTTAAACAGTTTTTCGGTGGACACAGTACATATCCTGGATCTGCTGTTGATGTACCAACTGCTTGTCTAATCTTTTGGATTTTGTCTGTGAAGAATTTGGCAAAGTCATTGCAGGCCATGGTCGAATGAAGTTCAGCTGCTACTGGCACAGGAGGGTTTGTTAGCCTGTCAACTGTAGAAAATAAGACCCGAGCATTATGGCTGTTTTTAGTGACGATGTCAGAGAAGTAGGACCTCCTTGCACTCCTCAGTTGTAAATTATAATTGTGAAGTTTCTCTTTATAGATGTCATAGTGAACCTGGAGGTTTGTTTTTCTCCATCTGTGCTCAGCTTTCCTACACTCTCTTTTTCATTTTTCACTAGTGTGGAGTTTCTCCATGGAGACTTTTTCCTTCCAGAGATAACCTTCACCTTAATGGGGGCAATAGTATCCATTACATTTAACAGTTTTGCATTAAAGCTATTGACCAGCTCATTGACTGAACCTTTGGACAGGTCAGGTGTTAATGGGAAGACCTGGTTAAAGATCTCACTACTGTCTTCAGTTATACACCGCTTTGTGATCACTGCTGTTGATATATTTGTGTGGGCTGAGATTTTACTTTCAAAGAAAACACAGTAATGATCAGATAAGCCCACATCAGACACAGTAATGTTTGAAATGCTCAGGCTCTTGGAGATCAGTAGGTCAAGAGTGTGTCCTCTATTATGTGTGGCCTCTGTTACATGCTGAGTCAGCCCAAAGTTGCCCAGAGTGTTACTCAGGTCTTTAGTCCCTTTGTCCCTTTAGTCCATAAACACACTCTTCAACACAAAATAAAAATTTAACCTGAGGGTGAAAATATCAAGTTCACCATGTAAACAAGCTCACAGAAATGTCATTTCGGAGACTGAATAAACATCTCTATGAAGGAGGGAAAACTTCTGATCCACTGATGAATCCTCGGCCTCCCACGAAATAAGCCGGCTTACCCCCTTACGGGCTTTGTCTATCATCAGCCACAGTTTGTCACGACGTTCTCTGTCCTCCCTGGACAGATCTTCAGCGAACCTCAAATGATTGTCCTGCAGGTAGGAGGATGTTTTGGCTGCTTTCCATACAGCATCTCTGTAGATTCGGGAGGTGAACTGCACGATGATGCCTCTAGGTCTGGTGCTACTTTGTCGCTTGGCTCCGAGTCGGTGTACGGTGTCGATGACGTCAGGCAGCCTACGATTTTGTTCTGGCAGAACAGACTGGCATATCACAGTCACCTTTCCCCTTACGTCTTCTTTCTCAGCCTCCTTGACTCCATGTAGTCTGAGATTCCACCTCCTGGAATATCTTTCCAACTCAGATATTCTCTGTTGGCAGTTGTCCACTCGACCTTCCTCTTTAGTTACTTTTTTTCCAAGTCGCAAACTTTCCCCTTCATATCTTTCATTTCTGCGCACACAAAATCAATCGTCTTTTTGAGACCCTCAATCTGGAGCGTATTCTCTCTCACCATGTTCGAGTTCTCTCTCACCATGCTCTCAATGTTATCAGACCTGGTGTTTATTAGTGCCGACAGACGAGAAATTATCTCATTTACATCAACTGGGTCAGAGTTGCTGCGTTCGTACATCACCTTCTTCGGAGCTGGCGATTTGAGAGGTGTAACAGGGAGAGGTGGGAACTCATCCATTTCTTCTTCGGCTAACGTGAGTGCCACCGTAGTAGCTGCGTAGTTATGGAAGCTATCCATTAGCACGTTGCTGGACGTAGCACTCTCCTCGTTAGCATTCTCAGGCGCTATCTTAGACTTGGAACTTTCCAGTCCCCTTTTCGCTCCTTTCTGATTCGGCATTCTGCTGCTTCTTGCCCTATGATTGCTGTATCTTCTCTTATTTAGTGAATTGTTAGTGTTAGCAGCATAAAGCTTAGGTTTTACCGTTGTTCACGAACTTTCACTGTTCACGAAATGTACTGTCTTCTTGATATTTATCAACCCATCAGTTTGTATTTCTGGGTGTTAATAAAGTTCCAACTTTTGTATTGTAACATTTTTGTGTTTTTCTTTCTTTAGTTTTTCAGACAACTCAAACTTTTAAACACTTGTAATGAGGTGGTGTGTGTGTGTGTGTGTTGTGTGTGTGTAAGAAGTACCACTTTTAACAACTTCATTAATATTGTTTTGATCATAGTAATAAAGGTTAGTTTTAATGTCTGTATCTCCTCCTTATTTAATCTGGGATGTTCTTTTCTAAAAACCTCAGGATTGTGCAAGTACTTGGTGAGTTTAGAAGGTAAGTGAAACATTAAACAGAAAAGAAAAGAGACAGAGATGTGTGTTTTCTGTTAATACCATAATTGCAGTCATCTTAAACAAACACATGACATTTCTTTGGCACGATTGCTTTTTCACTGATTTGAAACTTTAATGTGTGGTACAACAATTCTTCTAGTTAAATAGAGCATAGAAAAAAAATACATTGTGTCAAGTTCAGCCCGTTTTCACTCCCGAGGCGTAACATGTCGACGTTTTGTCACGTCCCGCGGCGTTCCTGAGGAACACGAAAGGAGACCTTCGGCGTTCTTATGGTACGTGGCGGGTTATGGCTGGAATCCAGTGCAATGACGCTCCCGCGGTAAAAGACGTTCCAGCCCTGTATTCCAGCCCTAAACCTAACCTTATCCCTAGCCCTGACCATAACCTTATTCCTGACCTTAACCAGGACTTTAATGATGTTAAATAGCGTGTTTCTAAGCAATTTGAAGAAAAAGAGCGAACATGTGTAGAGTCAGTCCAGACGGTTCTCATATTTCCTCTTTTTTCCGAGGTCGTCATTTAGGAACGTGGTGGGTAGCCGAAAGCGTAATATGGTGACGATTTGTCACCTAGCGTAAAATGTTACGCTTTGGGAGTGAGAACGTGTTGGTCAAGTTCCCTGGTTAAATGGGCTGTCTGTGTAAAAAGCATAAATGGCTGTTTGTCTTGGTGTATTGGTCTTTTGCCAGCATGGCAAACTAGATCAATCCTCTTGCCACTGCTCTACTCCCTCTACACTTCAGACTGTGTGGCCACCCATGGCTCCAACAAGTTTGCTGACGACACAGTGGTGTTGGGTGCCATCTCCAACAACGATGAGGCGGCCTACATGGATGAAGTGAAGAATCTGGCATCATGGTGCCAGGACAACCACCTCCAGCTGAACGTCGGCAAGACCAAGGAGCTGGTGGTGGACTTCAGAAGGGGTCAGCACAGAGACTACAAGCCCATTATCATCAATGGAGCTCCAGTGGAGAGGGAGCAGTCCTTCAAGTATCTTGGTGTCCATATCTCCTCAGACCTGACATGGGCTGCCCACATTCAGGTCCAGACCAAAAAGGCTAGGCAGCGCCTGTATCACCTACGACAACTGAGGAAGTTCAGGGTCTCTCCAAAGATCCTCAGGATTTTCTATACAGGCGCTGTGGAGAGCATCCTCACACAGAACATGACATCGTGGTTTGGGAACAGCTGTGTGAAGGACCAAAAAGCTCTCCAGAGAGTGATCCGTACAGCAGAACGCTGCTGCAGGATTGCTCTCCCCCCGCTTCAGGACACCTACACCAGGAGATGCCGGACTAGAGCAGCACAGATACTGAAGGACCCGTCCCATCCTGGCAACAAACTGTTCCAACTTCTGCAATCTGGTAGAAGGTTCCGCATCTTTTGCACATGTCGAGGAGCGTGTCAGGTTACATTTCACTGTGTGTTATACTTGTATAACTATGCATGTGACAAATTGTCACGGTCCGGGGCAGCGGCCGTGTGGAGAGTGGAAGGAGGACCCAAAACGCAGCACTTATTCAGGTGTGAGGGTGATTTATTGATAATATCAAACACAAAGTGGAGATGGCAAACAGAACTAAGGACGAACTAAACTGGGATAAACTACACAGAGGAGTGGCAAACCTGAACATGAAGGGAGAACAGCAGGGAGAGCACGCAGAGGATTACACCAGGTGTGAACACAGACGACGCGACGAGGAGCAGAGGAAAACACACACTATAAGTACACAGAGAGACACTGGGAAATCACACACACAGGTGGGAGACACAGCTGGACCTGGTTAACCTGACGAGACAGGGGAACACTGACACCAGGGACCAATAGAGGGAGCACAAACCCAAAACCCAGTATCTAAAATCCCAAAACACAAACCATCCCAAAACAGCCATGAATAATAATGAAAGTAATAACAATAAAGAACACAAACACAAAGTCACCGAGTCATGGTCGCAGGACCATGACAGTACCCCCCTCAAGGGCTGGCCCCTGACAGCCACAGAAACACACCACCAGACCCGGGCGGGCGGCAGGGGGCCCAGGACGGAGGGACCGGGCCACGACCAAAACGAAGGCCCCAGAGTCCCAAACAAATGTTCACAAAAAAAAACTCACAGGGGAGCAGAGTCCAAAACACAGTTCAGGCGGCCGGCCAGGGGCCCGACAACACAGGAGGCCAGGATGGGACAGTTCAGGAGGCCGGCCACGAAGAAGGCCGTGGAGGCGCACAAAAGGTTCAGGAGGCCGGCCGTGCGGAAGGCAACGGCGGCCACTCAGGCGAAGAGGGTCCGGGGGCCGGCCGTGCGGAAGGCAACGGCGGCCACTCAGGCGAAGAGGGTCCGGGGGCCGGCCGTGCGGAAGGCAACGGCGGCCGCTCAGGTAATGGCGGTCCGGGGGCCGGCCGTGCGGAAGGCAACGGCGGCCGCTCAGGCGAAGAGGGTCCGGGGGCCGGCCGTGCGGAAGGCAACGGCGGCCGCTCAGGCGATGGCGGTCCGGGGGCCGGCCGTGCGGAAGGCAACGGCGGCCAGTCAGGCGACGGCGCCCGGCCAGTAGCCTAGCCAGCGGTCTAGAAAACGGTCGTTTAGGTCCAGACCCAAACGAGGCTGGGCCAGGCGAGGCTGAAGGCACGGAAGCCGGGGCCGCAGCGGGCGAAGATGCTGAAGACGCTGCTGCAGGCGATGGTGCGGATGCTGAAGACGCTGCGGCAGGCGATGGTGCGGATGCTGCAGGCGATGGTGCGGATGCTGAAGACTCTGCTGCAGGCGAAGATGCAGACACGAAGGCTGGACCAGACGAAGATGCAGACACGAAGGCTGGACCAGACGAAGATGCAGACACGAAGGCTGGACCAGACGATGATGCAGACACGAAGGCTGGACCAGGCGATGCTGAAGCAGAAGCCGGGCCGGGCGAGGACGAAGCGTAGCTGAAGCTGGGCCAGGCGAAGCTGACGCTGTAGCTGAAGCTGGGCCAGGTGAGGATGAAGCTGGACCAGAATCAGGCGAGGTTGAAGCAAGGATGAAGCCGGACCAGGCGTGGATGAAACCGGGCCAGGCGTGGATGAAACCGGGCCAGGCGTGGATGAACCGTAGCTGAAGCTGGGCCAGGTGAGGATGAAGCTGGACCAGAATCAGGCGAGGCTGAAGCCAAGGATGAAGCCGGACCAGGCGAGGATGAAACCGGGGCCAGGCGATGAGGAAACCGGGCCAGGCGATGAGGAAACCGGGCCAGGCGATGAGGAAACCGGGGCCAGGCGATGATGAAGCTGTAGCCGAAGCTGGGGCCAGGCGAAGCTGACGCTGAAGCTGGGCCAGGTGAGGATGAAGCTGGACCAGAATCAGGCGAGGCTGAAGCCGAGGATGAAGCCGGACCAGGCGTGGATGAAACCGGGCCAGGCGTGGATGAAACCGGGCCAGGCGATGATGAAGCCGGGCCAGGCGATGATGAAGCTGTAGCTGAAGCCGGGCCGGGCGAGGATGAAGCCGGGCCGGGCGAGGATGAAGCCGGGCCGGGCGAGGATGCGCCCTCAGGCTGAGGTGTGGCCGTAGCAGGCGGTCACTGCCGGTGGTGGTACTGCAGGAGGCGGCGCTGCAGCCACAGGTGGAGAAGCAGCCACAGGTGGAGAAGCAGCCACAGGAGGCCGGACGGGCTCCTCGGGCCCCCCAGCCGACGTGGCAGCCGGTGTGGCAAGAGGCCGGACGCTCCTCGGGCCCCCCAGCAGGCGAAGCAGGAGGCTGGACGGGCTCCTCGGGCCCCCCAGCAGGCGAAGCAGGAGGCTGGATGGGCTCCTCGGGCCCCCAGCAAAAACAGCCGCAGAACCAGCGGGCTCCGGGGCCCCCGGCGCACACAAAACAAAACCAGGAGGCACGTGGGCCTCCGGCACACACGAAACAAAACTAGGAGGCACGTGGGCCTCTGGCACACGTGAAACAAAACTAGGAGGCACGTCGGCCTCTGGCACACATGAAACAAACTAGGAGGCACGTGGGCCTCTGGCACGTATGAAACAAAACCAGTAGGCACGTGGGCCTCTGGCGCACGTACGGAGGGCTGCAGCTGCGCAGAGCACTGACCCTGCTCAGGCAGTGACAGCCCGGTGCAGTTCACAGCTGGCATCTTGGCCTCCAGGGGTCCAGAGTAAGCTGAGGGCAGTAACCCAGCCTCTGGGGAAGCCCCGGAGTGAGCAACAGTCTCTAATGTTGCCAGCGTTTGAGGAACAGGTCCGTTGAAAAGCAGTTCATCTCCCTGCTTAGAAACAGCAGTGGAAAAACAGTGTGCATGTTGTGACTCAGCCATTAACTGAACTATGGGTTGTAGCGGTGCTAGCGGTGGTGGTGGCTGAGTGGCTAACTGGAGCGGTGGCAGAACAGGTAATTGTGTCCGTAAGGAGGCTAACGGTTGAGCCGCAGACCCAAAAGCTTGTGGCTGGACACAGAACTGAGCTGGAG
>NW_024386924.1:18423-52974 GCF_900408965.1 Simochromis diagramma | reverse complement strand
TATTTCTCAGTTTTTGTGCCAAAGGCTCTATAGCAATTACAAAAAGACCAGGGCTAAGGGGACAACCCTGTCTTGTGGATCTCTGTAAAAGGAATAGGTCTGATATTGTGGTGTAATTGCATTGTACAGTAGATGTTAATGCAGCCGGTCAGTGTAGTTAGGCTGATGGCAGCTAGAGGGCGAGACCGGTGTGTTTCTGTATAGAATGTTATGTTATGTGGGGCAGAGAAGAACAAGAAAATAAAGGTGGTTATGAATCGTACAGTGGACCCGCGTATAATTGAATAACACGACATGGTGTCAGAAGTCCTGTACTGATCCATATAACCTCGACTGAACGAACCTGTGTCTGGCGGAGCTCGCGGAGAAACGAGGGGAGAATATGGCGGATGAGACTGCACAGAGAGCACCGGGCGGGGCCGAGCGCGACATTCAGCATCCAGCCACCGGAATCCTTCGACTTTTCAAAACCGCAGGAGTGGTCCAAATGGATACGGAGGTTCGAGAGATTCCGTCTCGCCAGTAATTTGAACGTCAGCTCGGAGGAAAACCAAGTCAACACGTTGATTTACTGCATGGGAGACGAGGCGGACGATGTGCTTCGCGGTCTGAGTTTAACAGCGGAGCAAAGGACAACGTATGAGGGGGTACGTGATGGTTTCCAGGCTTTTTTCATTGTGAAGAAAAATGTGATCTATGAGCGCGCCAAATTCAATATGCGCCGACAGGGAGACAATGAGACAGTGGATGCTTTTGTGACAGCACTGTATGCGCTAGCAGAACATTGCAACTATGGAGTGCTACATGATGAGCTGATACGTGATAGGCTCGTTGTCGGTCTCACGGACAAACGGCTGTCAGAACGCATGCAGCTTGACCCAGATTTGACTTTGCAGAGGGCGAGGCAAACATGGCGAGGCAAAGTGAAGAGGTAACGCGACAACAATCCTCCTTGCGAGGTGACTCTAGAGGTGAGGCTAGCGATGCTAAGTCAGTAGATAGAGTGCATAAATCAGTCGTAAGCCTGTTAGAACCAAACTGCTCCAGACTGATAGTCGTCAAGCTAAAACACGTGGATTCCGAGAAGATGGCAGAAAAGGGCCAACCTGTCAGAAATGTGGTGGCGCTCCTTCCCATTCAAAGCAGGATTGTCCAGCGAATGAAGTGAAATGCCATGCATGTGGGAAAAAAGGACATTACAGGCGTGTATGCAGGACACCAAAAACAGTGCATGAGGTTGAAGAGGATGAACATGGTTTGTTCCTGGGCAGTGTTAAGTGTGAGGGTGAGCCGTGGACTGTCGACTTAAGCATAAACAACAAAAACGTGTCATTTAAAATTGATACAGGTGCCGATGTGACAGTCCTACCCCTTAAGGTGTTTAAGGCGCTCTACAGACACAACCACCCCCCCCAGTCTCCACAAATCAACCAAGGCTCTGCTGGGTCCCGGGAGGAGTCGTTTGGATGTCGTTGGTGTCAGTGAGCTTGCACTGAGGAAGGGAGACAAAGAAATACTTGAGGATGTCTTTGTCATCAGACACCTGCACACTGCTTTGCTGGGGAGACCTGCTATTAGCAAGCTGGAGCTTGTGGCTCGTCTGGAGAGCATAACTATAGAGACGCTTAAAAAGTGCTACCCAAAGCTGTGCAGTGGTCTCGGTGAAGTACGTCAGCCGTACGACATCAAACTGAAACCTGGAGCTCAACCTTTTTCCTTGAAGACGCCACGGAGAATCCCGTTGCCTCTGATGGACAAAGTTAAGCAGGAGCTGGCCCGTATGGAAGAACTAGGGGTGATCAGCAGGATTGAGGAGCCAACTGATTGGTGCTCAGGCATGGTGGTGGTACCAAAGAAGACAGAAGATGTACGCATATGTGTCGATCTTACAGACCTCAATGAGTCTGTGTGTCGAGAGAAGTACATACTGCCATCGGTGGAGGAAACATTGGGCAGATTGGCTGGTGCCAGCATATTCAGCAAGCTGGACGCTAACATGGGGTTTTGGCAGATACCTCTGACGGAAAACTCAGCCAAATACACCACTTTCATCACACCGTTTGGGCGTTATTACTTCAAGAGACTGCCCTTCGGGATTGCTTCAGCACCGGAGCATTTCCAGAACAGGATGGTCACAGAGGTCACAGATGGTATGGAAGGGGTGGTTTGCCACATGGACGACGTGCTGGTCTGGGGCAGAACGCAGGAGGAGCATGACTCTCGCCTACACGCTGTGCTGGGCAGGATCCAAAAAGCTGGCATCACCCTGAACATTAACAAGTGCGACATCGCGAAACAGCAGGTGACGTTTTTAGGGCATGTTCTCTCAGCCAGCGGTATCAGCCCTGACCCAAGCAAGACCCAGGCTGTGAGGGAGATGAAGGAGCCACAAAGTGTGAGTGAGTTAAGGAGCTTTCTGGGAATGGTTAACCAGCTTGAAAAGTTTATCCCACAGCTCGCAGAGAAGGACAAACCTCTAAGAGACTTACTGTCTAAGAAAAACTGCTGGAGATGGGACATTGACCAGGCTAGAGCATTTCAGAACCTGAAAGATGCGCTCACATCACCGCCAGTGTTGGCCATGTATGACCCAAGCCGTGACTGCAAGGTGTCAGCGGACGCATCATCGTATGGCTTAGGGGGGTGTGTTGCTTCAAAGATGGGACGAGGAGTGGAGACCCGTTGCCTACGCGTCACGCTCCCTCACTGCAACAGAACAGAGATACGCTCAGGTTGAAAAGGAGGCTTTAGGTCTGACCTGGGCTTGTGAGCGGTTCCGCAACTTTCTTATTGGCAAACACTTTCAAATGGAGACAGACCATAAGCCGCTGCTAAGTCTGCTGGGGGCACAAACTCTGGATGCGCTCCCTCCCAGAATTCAACGCTTTAGGATGCGCCTCATGCGATATTCCTACTCGATTTCGCATGTACCAGGCAAACACCTGTGGACAGCTGACACGCTCTCACGATCTCCAGTGAAAGCAAAAGAAACACTTCAAGACAAGGAGTTGTTGGAGAGCACAAATATTTACGTGGACATGTTGATGGACAATCTGCCAGCTAGCAACAATTTCTTGGAGCAGCTGAGAGAAGAGCTGAAGGGGGACAGCGTATGTGCTCGCGTGATGCAGCTGTGTGAAGAAGGATGGCCCACACATTTCAACAGCGAACCAGCGCTAAGACTGTACTGGGCAGAACGGGCGTTCCTCACCGTACATGATGGTCTGCTAATCAAAGGGGACAGGTTGGTTATACCTGCAACTATGAGAAATGATGTGCTCACCAGACTACACGAAGGTCACCAGGGAGTGGTTAAGTGCAGACAGCGAGCACGACAGTCGGTTTGGTGGCCAGGGCTAAGCCAGCAGATAAATGAGCTTGTCCTTAACTGTCGGACATGTTGCCAAGTGAGAGAAAACCACACAGAACCGCTGATGCCATCACAGTATCCGGGGCGGCCGTGGCAAAAGCTAGGAGCCGATCTGTTTATGCTGAGAGGGAAAACCTACCTTCTTGTTGTGGATTATGCCTCAAGATTTGTTGAGATTGCCCCTCTCACACCTTCAAGATCAGAGGACGCGATCCATCATCTCAAAGGGATTTTTGCACGACATGGGATCCCCGAGCAGCTGGTAACAGATAATGGGCCACAGTTTTCAGGGCCAGCTTTTGAGACATTTGCAAAAGTGTATGGCTTCTGTCACATTACAAGCAGCCCGAAATATCCCCAAAGCAATGGCGAAGCCGAACGAGCAGTTAAGACTGTCAAGAATCTATTGCGGAAAGCTGTTGATCCACACTTGGCTCTGCTCGCTTACAGAGCCACCCCACTGCAGAATGGCTATAGTCCAGCCCAACTCTTGATGGGGAGACGGCTTTGCACCACAGTGCCAATACTGCCATCTCTGCTAGACCCCGCACTTCCTGATAGTGTGGTTGTCACCCGGAGGGAAAAGGAGAGGAGGACTAAAGAGGCACAGTCATATAACCTTCGTCATCGCGCACGCAGCCTCGACAGGCTCACTCCAGGCCAAGAAGTGTGGATAACAGACCAGAGAGCCAGCGGCACCGTTATTGGCAGCCACTCCACACCACAATCATATCTTGTGGAGGGACCTCGTGGGACAATTAGGCGGAATCGTCGGCATCTTGTTCCCATGAAACACTCTCCAGACCAAACTGAGAGCAATAATGGGGAGCCAGAATCTGCAGAAGCCGGGGAGCAGTGCTCCACGGACATGCCAGAGACAGTTTCTCCAGAGCTTCCATCTACACCCAGAACCAGATCCGGTAGAGTGGTTGTGAGACCAACCAGATTGGACTTATAACGGATAAGATGGAAAGGACTGTTTTATATAAGAATACCCCTCTTTCGTAGTATTGTTTGCACAATATGGGTAAAAGTGTAAAAGCTAAAAGGTTGTCATTTTCAAATATGCATGTTCAGAAGTTGGGAAATGCAGGGGGTGTGACAAGTTAGCATGTAAGAATTTGTGTTACTTAACGGGTTAATTAGAGTTAAGATTTTCAGTATATAGTATTCCTTACAGGTAAGCGCAGGACCAGACCTTCCAGCCACAGAGGCAGAATAACCCTCTAAGGTCTGGTGAGTCAATGGTAGTCTACCCATTGATTCTAGAAAGGGGAGATGTGGTGTAATTGCATTGTACAGTAGATGTTAATGCAGCCGGTCAGTGTAGTTAGGCTGATGGCAGCTAGAGGGCGAGACCGGTGTGTTTCTGTATAGAATGTTATGTTATGTGGGGCAGAGAAGAACAAGAAAATAAAGGTGGTTATGAATCGTACAGTGGACCCGCGTATAATTGAATAACACGACAGATATGAGCCCATTCGTCAATACTCGCGCTGAAGGCGAATCATATAATATCTTTATCCACTTAATAAAATTGTCACCAAAACCAAACTTTTATAATGTCTTAAACAGATAATCCCACTCAACACAATCAAAAGCTTTTGCAGCATCCAGCGATAGGGCCACTGTTGGATATACTGAATCATATACATAATTTTGCAAATTAACCAACCGCCTAATATTATCTGAACCATAGCGGTTTGGAACAAAACCAGATTGGTCTGCATGAATTATTTTCACCATTACTACTTTTAATCGACCCGCTAAGACCTTTGCCAAGATTTTTTGGTCAGAATTCAGCAAAGATATGGGGCGGTAACCACTTGGGTCTAAAGGGTCTTTCCCAGTTTTAAGAATAAATGTTATAAGTCCAGAGTGCACTGACTGAGGTAATGAGCCTACTTTGAACGCCTCATTATAAACATCGAGCAACAGGGGACTTAACATATCCTCAAATGCTCTATAGAAATCCAATGGTAACCCATCTAATCCTGGAGCTTTATTAAGTGGCTACTGTTAATTGCTTACGGGTAATCTCTTCCACTGTAATTGGAGCATCTATAATCTGCTGGTCGTAGTAGCAAGCTTTGGCGGTTTTTAATCAGTAAAGAATGCTTTGAATTTTCTGTTCATCTAAAACTACATTGTGTAGAATAAAAGATTATCTGGTTAAAAGGCCCTGAATCCATCATTTATTGTCTATAGAAGCTGAAATAACCCCCTGTTGATTGTCGTCTGCCTGGGATATGGTTCATACTGTCTTTCTGTTTAAGACGGTATGCTAATAAACGACTCGGCTTTTCTCCCATTTCCCAATATGCTTGATTAATGCGAAATAAAGCGTATTCTGCCTTTCTGTTGTACAGTACATTCAACTTATATTTAACTTTAACAATTTTATTCAACGTAACTCTGTCTTTTGTATGGGAATGTACTGCCTCAAGTGCCTTTAATTTGGCTTCTAACGTAATGATATTCTTGTTAGCTGCCTTCTTTTTAAAGGAAGCGTAAGAAATTATCCTCCCCCTTAAGTATGCCTTCATAGCATCCCACCAAGTAGCCAATGTAGTGTCCTCTCGATTATTTGTCTGTTTGTAAAATTGTATTTCATCTCTTATCAATTTAATAAACCCAGAGTCTTTAATTAAGGACACATTTAAATGCCATCTGCGGCTTTGAGGAATCTGTAAAATATTTCCAAGACATAGAAAAATTGGCACATGGTCCGAGAATACTATATTACCAATACTTGAATCTATAGAGTTATTCACTAAGGCTTCAGAAATAAGAAAGTAGTCGATTCTAGTATAAACATTATGAGGCGGAGAGTAAAAGGAATATTCCCTGCCTTCTGGATGCACTGTATTTGTGCACCTTCTAATTCCAAAAGATACTGTGACAGGTTATGAAAAAAGGCGAGTATGTCCGCATTAGGTGCATAGATATTACATAAAATTATTGGTGTGTCCAGTAGTTGTCCATAAACCAATATAAATCTACCTCCCTTATCTGTTATTACTTTTGTTTCAGCAAAGCTAACTGCTTTATGAATCAGAACCGACACTCCCCTACTTTTACCAGTTCCAGGACTGGAAAAGACTTTACCTACCCAGGAACATTTAAGTTTTAAGGCTTCTGACTTGCACATGTGCATTTCTTGAATAAAGGCTATATCAACTCTTGATAACTTTAGATATGTTAATATTTTCTTCCTCTTAATCCCGTTATTCAACCCCTTAACATTCCAGCTGGCTATTTTGAAATCTGTCTGTCTATCCATCTTATATGTTGTCTGCTTGACCTGGAGACAACATATAAGATGACACCGCCATGGACCTCAACCAGCAGGCTTTGTGTTACCTGTTTCTTTATACAGGAGCATGTAGGGGTGGACTGCCTTTTTATTTGATTACCCTTTTCTCATGTTTTTGTTAGTTAGGGACATTTTGGGGGACGTTATACTCTTACTTGTTAAACACATGCTCCCATCCACTCTCTTGGTCCAGAAGCTCCATAATCCAAGTGTCCCAACTCAGGTCTGATGGCATTTTTTCAGTGGTGTTTTTAACCTCTTGGGAACTTTCACTACATTCCTTACTTGATGCAGAAAGAAGAAACGAGTCAGGGATGCATAGCAAGCACAACAAGACACCAGCAGTCCAGACCTTTCACCAACTGAAGACATTTGCAGCACCATAAAACATGACAGAGAAGCGCTGGGACTATGTGAAAGGGTGAAGTGCTGCAGTAAAGTTGCAATGGTGCTATCTTTTATACAGTCTATGGTTCACTCTATTCGATTACCCTTTTCTCATGTTTTTGTTAGTTAGGGAGATAAGACATTGTCATTTGGTTTTATTCTTTTCATAAATAAGTTTTGCACATCCTTTAGATATGGTCCCTTTTGTTTGTTGTTTTGGGGTCCACCCCGAAGCTGTAGTTCGCTCCTTTCCTTTGTTAGAATTCAATCACTGTGAAAAAAAATCACCATCAAAATTGTACTGGTTGTGTGATGTGCTGCTTGGGGTCAGACAGGGGTGGATCACCCTTATATTATGGTCTGGCCACCCTTAGACAGGCCATAACACTAACTAAAATGAAAATTAAAACTAGACTTATAACTGGCTGACTGGTGTCCTTACCAGTGACCTTGGGTCTGAACTGTGGGCTCCTCTTTCCAGGTGTTCGTACTGCCTGAGTGGCACCAAGATGTGCTGTCTTGCCTCTTTTGGGTTTTCTGCATGTTTCTGGCTCAACATGCAAGTATTCACTTCTTGACGTTCGCTGTTGGTTGCAGCCACTTGAGGTTTTTGGGCTCATTTGGGTTCTCAACACTGGGCGACTTTGACGGGAGTGAAAGCATCCTCACAACATAAATCACCACACTACCTGCTTTTGTTTCAGATTTTTTCTTTATCCTTGTTAACATGTTTGGGTACTGGGTTTACCTGTAATGCATTTTGTGCTCCAAAAGCTGTTATTTTGTGCAGCTGTGCTCCAAAAGCTGTTAGCATGACCTTTCTTATCATTAGATTGTGCCACACCAGCACCTGAGAGAAAAGCTTTGAGTTTGATTTTGTGTTTGTGTTTTGCAGGCACTCAGGAGAATAAGTCATGATGTTTCTTGTGTTTGTCATGTTAGTATCTCAGTGCTTGTCAATCACCAGTCAACAGTGTCACCACTGTGAACAACATCCTGCGACTGTTTGAGCCAAAACCTTCGAGAAGTCCCTGCAGCCGCTTCAAAACTCATCACTGAGCTCAATCTCTCTTTTAACACGCTGGAGACAACAATGAAAGATGACTTTCTTTCATATGCTGCTTTGAGGGCTTTGTTCGTGAACAACAACAGAATCAAAACCATCCATGAAGAGACATTTCACCCGCTGATTAATTTGGAGAAACTGGACTTCCACAAACCAGTTGGAGACTTTGTCTTCTGGATGGTTTCAGAACCTGATTTCTCTCCACTATTTCAATCTTTTGGGAAACAAATATACAACACTGGGTCCGGTTGTTGTTAACTGATCTTGACTTTGTTGATTAAACGTTGCAAACCGGCCTTCGGTGTGTCCTGTACATGAGGTCATTTAGTACACCACAGCACGGTGAGTTTTTTGAGCTGATGAAGTTCAGCCAAAACAGGAAACATGCAGCAGGAGACAGTAACTTGTTAAAATGTTATAAAAGGTACAATTAAAGATTTTCACCCTACAGGGTTGTCAATGATCCAAGGATAAATGTCATTTATTTAAAAGCAGAAGCTGCAACTAATCGAGTGAATGTTTGTCTGAAAACTTAAACTGAACTCCAAGCGTACCATTGCTCCAGCTTACCATCTTTACCTGAGTGAATCAGTTTGTTGAACAATCTAAATGATTCAGAAACTTCTGTGACATCAACTTAACTAAGGCTCATTACAAATTTCACAAAACACTGCTGAATACTTTTAATATTTTTTTATTAGTTATTTTTGTTTTGTTGTTATTTTGATTTTAATAAAACAAAATAACATAAAGAATTAAATAGTTTCTTTGTTCTTTTAAATTTAATTTATTTTACAAATACATTAATAATAATATTACTAATAATAACAACAAATTAGTGCTGTCAGCGTAAACGTCATTAGTTAAAATGACGTTAACGCTGACAGCACTAATTTGTTGTTCCAGAGAGCAAGCCAAACACTGGTCTAGAAAAGGACGATCTCTAGTAGTGGTGCACTACTAGTAGATTTTGTTTTAACCTCCTAGGACCTGGTGTCCACATATGTGGACATAACATTTATGAGACCAAAATACAAAATTTTGCTCTTCAAAAACCTGATATCCACTTATGAGGGAGGACATTACACTGCCCCTGTTCAATTGAAATTTAAAATGAATGTCCTCATATGTGGATCTCATTTTTTTGAGAAACAAAAAAAAGATAGTCCGAATCTGATGTCTTTGTTTTTACATTCATCAGGTCCCAATCAACCCAAATGGCACAGAGAAATTAAAAATGCATGCCATGAAAGAGTTCAGGTCTTAAGATGTTAAAAATGTCCCTGCTGATGAGACCAGTGAATGTGGGGCGACGGTGGCAAGAAAAAACTCCCTCCTGGAGGAAGAAATCTTGGGAGGACCAGGCTCTCTGGGAGGACCCTTCCTCCTGAGGGCAATACTTACCAGTACTTGTCCTCCAGTGTGCGATGGTGGGCTGGGACGAGTGTTGTTTCTTCTCAGCATGATGATGACCTTCCTTCCATTTCCTGTTTCAGAACTGAGAATGAAGACAAAACTGGTTAACAAGGTAACAGGACATTTAAAAATTCTCTCACTTCAGGATGAGATGCTGTGTCTTCTTACGTTTCTCTTGTAAAACAGCATGTAGGCCGAGCGCTGCTGTTCCTCACAAGCTGCCGATCCTGTTGTGTGGAGCACCTGTGCGTCATTATAGGTGAGCCAGCGATCTGATGTAGAGTGCTGACTCTCCTCAGGATGGACAGAACTACAGATGTAGTGTCCTGAAATCACATTCAGACAAATGAATCCAACTTCTGGAAGTCAACTGATTCAAGCAAACAGTGATTTTGACTTAGTGCTTCTTAGAACATCAAAAGCTTTTGTGTGTGAGTCCTTCACTGAAAAGTAGCAAGTTTTCATTTTCTGTTTGTAACAAGTCTGTTGTTTTACCTGACTCTGTGCCTCCATAATGACTGATGATGCTGACAAGGCTATAACAGCCACCACCCTGAGAAGGAACAAATCCAAAGAGTGTTAGTTTCACAAAGTCTCACATCAGAGCCATAATTAAGCTGATTTGCTGAGGCTACGTCCACACTAATGCGTTTTCGTTTGAAAACACATCGTTTTCTCTCCGCTTTGACCTCCCGTCCACACTGAGATGGCGTTTTCCTCAAGGAAAAACACAGCATCTTGAAAACGCTCTCGAAAACGCATACATTTCAAAACGGAGTTGTCCCGTCGCAGTGTGGACACTCGAAAACGCAGACTTTCTAAAACGATGACGCATTTTAGTCATGTGATGCAGTCATGTGAGCAATTAAACAAAGATAGCCGAGTGCATTATACAGCAGTTGTTTTGATTGCTCTCAACTTTGACAGCCCTAAAAAAGATTAATATCAGTTTGTACATGCTCCGGATAGCTTTTCTTCCAATTCTGTAATTCTCACTCACTTTTGCGCATGCGCAGGACTGGAACGTAAGCGTTTTCGGCCGTTTCAATGCAGACGCACAACTATTTGAAAATGACTGAAAACGCTAGTGTGGACACGGAGTTTTCAAATCTATCAGAGCTAGTGTGGACGTAGCCTGAGACGTTCTGCAGTCTGTTTTTACCTGATTGGATGGCACCACCAAGTCCCTCTGCAGCCTGACGGGGTCATCCACCTTCTGAATGTTGTAGGTTTGTGTAAAGCCAAACCTCTTCAGATGCAAGATCAGAACTCTGGCAGAAAAGAAAAACAAAACACAAACAAGGTAGAAAATAAGAAGAATGAGTGTCAAACACAAACAGAAGATGGGAGAAAACGACTGCTCAAGTATTGTCTCGAAAAACTCTGATATTTGATGCGCCACAGTTTGGAAACCTGGTCAGTCGATCAATTCTGATGTGACCTTACTCACCTCGGCAGTGTATCAAAAGACGACTTCAGTTCTGAGGCCGTCCCTCCACAATCACAGCGAAATTCTATTTCCTGTTCCTGAACAACAGCACAGAGAAAACAGGCTTTATGGTAGAAAGAAATCTCAACATATGCACACACACATACACACAAACACTAACAAAAAAGGTGTGTTAAGATTGCTGACACTACAACTCTATTGGAATTTGTGATCTTACCTTCAAGTATGTCTCTAACATGTTTATAATAGACCCCTCTGGAACAAGGTCAAGAGACAAGCTGGTGAAGTCCTCTTGCTGTGATGATTGGTGACCACAGCTACACATTTCAGGAGTAACGTAGTTAAAGTAAAGATCAGGTAGGTGGAAAAGAGGTATATGAAAATATTGCAACCAGCTCTGCGTTTCTGAAAGACAGGCTTACCTCTTGCATGTCCTCATGTTTTCCATTTTAAAAATGTGATGCTCTTCTACTGGGCAGGTATAACTTTGGCCCAGGAGAGCTGCGTTCCTCTCCAGGTGAGGTGCGAGCCTTTTGACCTCATTGAGGAACAATGTTAAGAATTCATGAGCGTCCTGAAAGAAAAGCAGAGAGATTTAAAACAGCACATCAAAATCAGAAGGTAAAGCAAAAAACGAAATGTCCAAATAGCTGACACACTTTCTGTGCACTGCCGGTGTATTCAGGAGCTTGACTGCTGAATGCCTTCTTAAAAGCTCTTAGGTGGTGATCTTTAAGGCCATAATCTGTTGACTCATGACAGTCCCTGACATCGATGAGCCTTCTGTAGAAAGGAAAGGGTAAACAGACATTTCTGCTGTTAGATCTCTTTGTTCTTCAGGTTTTTGAAGAAAGTAGAAGGTTGACGTAGCGCACCTTAAGAGCTGAGCTTCTGGATCTGTGTTCCACAAAACCTCCTGACGCCTGATGTCTCTTATGAACTCCTCAATGTTGAGGAGGCTCTGCAGGCAGGAGTTCATGTAGCAGGTGTTTCCGATATTTGGAAACCTGACACACACGCACAACGTTTACAGTATCAGTGTAAAAGAATTCATTTTCTCCACTTTGACAAAGTGAGCTTTGGTCTTTGTGCACCACGTGTACTCACCCGAAGCAGTCTATAGTCCCAGTTTGACTTTCTATTATTTTTCCACCGCATGCTACACTGCTCCAAAAAGGTAAAAACACAAACACAAAATTAGGAAAGATGTCAGGATGCTGAGCAGTGTATGTGCATGGATGCATGAGCTTTGAAGTTGAAACATTTTGGAGGACGTCTTTCTCTTACCTGTTAAACACATGCTCCCATCCACTCTCTTGGTCCAGAAGCTCCATAATCCAAGTGTCCCAACTCAGGTCTGCTGGGATCTTTTCCGTGGTGCTTCTTACCTGATATAAATATATAGGACATAGCTGTGTGCCTCATTGCTCTTAATTGCTCTCATTTAACTGTGATGAGTAAATGCTTGATGACAGTGACTCTTTCCATAAAACATACCTTCCCGGATTTAAAAAGAGAGCAGCGAGACCTTTTTTGTGTCTTCACAGTGTTGCTCTCTGCCTCTGCATCGCTGTCAGTTTGCTGCAGAGGACGAACAAACATAAGTTTATTAAAAAGTACATTTTAAAGAGAATGTGCATTTCATATGTTTTGTGTAAAAGCAAACCGAGGAACAGCAGATGAACTGTCTCCATTTTCTCTTCTTCTTCTTCTTCTTTTGGCCATTTTCAGGGTCAGCTGGTGTGGCAGCAACAGAAGCATCCGGGATGCTGATCAGGAGAAAAGTGTAAATGTTGTGGAAATTTATAAGAAGGAGTACATTTTGCTAATACAGATTGCTAATAAAAGTGAATAACTGTAATGGAATACCAACATGAACAAAATCATGTATTTTATACATTTACACTCTACATTTTCAAACGCTAATCTCTGCATCCATATAAATAATAGACAAGACTAGAAGTAGTAAAAAAGATGTAAATACACAAGGTGGAAGAAAAATGCCAATAAAAGGGAAATAAAAGAGCTCCAACTAAACCACTGCTATAAATATCTCCAGCAGCATTAAAGACTGGCGCATTTCTTTACCTCTGATGAGACGTAGAAGGAATTTCCTTCTCTGCCACGTTTTGTTTGTGTAATTTCTGTTTAGAAACAAGAAAACCAACATCAGTAATGGCATAAAACAAACATACCAAGTGGGTCTCTCCATGAAAAGTGTCCAGTTAGAAAATGTGGTATTATTTCATATTATTTATCAATTTAGTGAGCTGTCAGCTCATGAAGCAGATATATAGGAATATCTTTAAATAAAATAAAAACAATTTATTCATGCCTTAAATTGAGTTTTAAAGTTTGTCCTATGAGATACAAAATCCTTCATTTGGTTCTGATCAAAATTCAGTTTTTACAGAAATCATCCATGAAGCTTCAAAAATGCATATTCACCATAAAAAATATTTAGAGAAACATCCTGCAAGTCTCTTCGAACTTACCTTTCTGTGAAAAAAAAACCGTTTAAACATCTTTGAACTTAATTTGAGGACATGGCTGTGTGCTAAATTGCTCTTAATTCTTCTCATTTAACTGTGATGAGTAAATGCTTGATGACAGTGACTCTTTCCATAAAACATACCTTCCAGAATTTAAAAAGAAACCAGCGACACTTTTTTTGTGTCTTCACAGTGTTGCTCTCTGCCTCTGCATCGCTGTCAGTTTGCTGCAGAGGACGAACAAACATACGTTTATTAAAAAAGTAAAGTCACTTTAAATTAACAAGTGCAATTTAAAGAGAATGTGCATTTCATATGTTTGTGTAAAAGCAAACCGAGGAACAGCAGAGGTGTCTCCATTTTCTCTTCTTCTTTTGACCATTTTCAGCAACAGAAGCATCCGGGATGCTGATGAGGACAAAAGTGTAAATGTTATTTTTCAAAGTGGAAATTTTTAACAAGAAGTACATGCTGGAGATTGCAGATAAAAATTAATAACTGTAATGGAACAAAATCATGTATTTTGTACATTTACACTCTACATTTTCAAACGCTAATCTCTGAATCAATATAAATTATAGACAAGACTAGAAGTAGTAAAAAAGATGTAAATACAAAACACCAATAAAAGGGAAATAAAAGAGCTCCAACTAAACCACTGCTATAAATATCTCCAGCAGCATTAAAGAGTGGCGCACTTCTTTACCTCTGATGAGACGTAGAAGGAATTTCCTTCTCTGCCACGTTTTGTTTGTGTGGTTTCTGTTTAGAAACAAGAAAACCAACATCAGTAATGGCATAAAACAAAGTATATGGTATGAAAATACAAAATCCTTCATTTGGATTCAAAATTCAGTTTTTACAGAAATCATCCAAGAAGCTTCCTTAAAAGTTTCAAAAATGCTTGTTTACCATAAGAAAATATTCATAGAAATGTGCTGCGAGTCTCTTCAAACTTACCTTTCTGTGAAAAAGAAGTTTAAACATCTTTGGACTTGATGTGATCGCAGCGAAAATCTCCTCAGCTTTGCAAAAGTTCAACTGAAAACAAGCAGTCAAAGGTTGTATATTTATAAACTTTCAGCATAGAATGTTCATACCCTGAACAGCAAACATCATCATTATGATGTATGGGGCTAGTTTGCATATTTTGGAATGTATGCTCATTTGAACTGTATGGTACTCGTCTCCAAGCAACTGCTACACAAAACAGGTCAAGTCAAGTGGCTTTTATTGTGTTTTTTTACCACGTGCAGAGGTGCTGTACAGAGTGAAATGAGACAGCGTTCCTCCGAGACCCTGGTGCTATATATGACATATACGGACAAACCCAGGACTACATAAAGTGCAGTGTGCATAAATTGCAAAAATAAACAAGACAAAACAGTGCAAAACTAGACAGAACAGGACGAAACAGACACATGACAATGGAGATGTGCAAAATGCTGAGTATTGTGCAAAAGTAACTTGGTGTCTGTATGTATGTGTATGAGTGTGAGATACTGCAGATAAGTGCTTGGTAGTGGCATGTGTGAAGGTGTGCGTGTGCCAGTGCAGTCACTGAGTGTTCAGGGGTCTGACGGCTTGTGGGAAGAAACTTTTCCGTAGTTTGGTAGCGAGGGCCCGGATGTTCTGGGACCTCTTTCCAGAAGGCAGCAGGGTGAAGAGTGTGTTTGAAGGCTGTGTGGGGTCCTCCAGCAAGCGGGTGTTATAAGGAGGGGAGAGGGGCTCCAATGATCTTCTCAGCTGCTCTCACAATCCGTTGTAGGGTACTGCGATCCAATACGCTGCAGTTACCATACCAGACAGTGATGCAGCTACTTGGGATGCTCTCGTTAGTCCCACTGTAAAAGGTGGTGAGAATGGATGGTGGGAGATGGGCTTTCCTCAGCTTCTGCATGAAGTAGAGATGCTGCTGGGCCTTCTTGGTTATGGAGCTGGTGTTGAGGGAGCAGGAGTGGTTCTCCACCAGGTGGACACCAAGAAATCTGGTGCTCTTGACGACCTCCACAGAGGATCCATTCATGTTAAGTGGGCAGTGACCTCACTGTGCTCTCCTGAAGTCAACAATCTCTTTTGTTTTGTCCACATTCAGAGACAGGTTGTTGACTCTACACCTCTACAGATGGCCCGCAGTGCAACCCTTCAACTTCCTAGTAGATGCACCTATATACAAATTTAAAGACCTAGGAGACTTACTTCTCGTCACAGAGTTGTGGCATTCACAACATTTTCAGAAAACTTGACCTTTGAACTTGAGGTCAAGGTCACTGATATTCAAACTGACCCCAGAACTTTAGTAGATGCACCAATGGCATCAATTCAAAATCCTGCCCCTCGTTCTCGAATTATTGTCTTGACCAAGCTGAGTATACAATTATGAAACAATCATTTTCCATTTTTATTTCACTATCTGTAACTAAGACAAATAAACAGTATTTGGGACACAAGTGGTTAGTGAGACTCCACATCTGATAACAGTATAACACACTGCTTATTTATGTAAAATTGTCATCAATAAATGTGTTCAAAACAGAAGCTACACTGGCTTTAAAAGTTTTTGTTAACTCTGACTACCTGTCTGCTCTTACCTGTTTCTTTTGCTCTCTGCTGTCTTAATCCTCCATCCAACTCTACAGCTATTTTTAGGGATGACATGATGAAACTGAAGGGTGTCTGGGCACCGAAAAAAGAAAAGAAGAGAGATTGGATTAGGCTGCAGCTGGCGTGCCATTCTCTCACTTCAGGATGAAATGCTGTGCTTTCTTACGTTTCTCTTGTAAAACAGGATGTAGGCCGAGTGCTGCTGTTCCTCACAAGCTGCAGATCCAGTTGTGTGCAGCACCTGTGCGTCATTATAGGTGAGCCAAGGATCTGATGTAGAGTGTGGACTCTCCTCAGGATGGACAGAATTACAGATGCAGCAGCTGTTTCCGATGTATGGAAACCTGACACACAAACAACAGTTTACAGTATCAGTGTAAAATAATTCATTTTGTCCAGGTTGAGAAGGTGAGCTTTGGTCCTTGTGCACCACGTGTACTCACCTGAAGCTGTCTGTAGTCTGAATTTTATTTTCCATTATTTATCCACCGCCCAAATGTTTCACTACGCTACTGCAAAAAGGTAAAAACACAAACACACAATTAGACACTGAGCACTGGATGTGCACGTATGCATGAGCTTTGAAGTTTAAACTTTTTTTTTATCATCAACAATTTTTATTTATTTCATTTTAAACTTCAATAACAGAGGTTAAGGATAACTACATAAATAAATAGTTTAAAAAACAAACAAACAAAAACAACAACAAACAACAAAACAAAAAACAACAACAACAAAAAACAAAACAAAGGGAAGTTATCCTATTCTTTCTTCGCACACCAATCCCCACACCACCACTCTGTCATTACTCCTCTGTTCTTCAAGTTACAGAAAGCCAGCTTGTAAAGGGGGACCAAATACAATCATATTGAGGCAATTTGTCTAATAAACCATAAGTCACTTTTTCGTAAGACGCCAACTTAGCCATTGTCTTTAGCCACTCTTCATAGGGAGGGGGGGTTATTTTTCCGCCAATGTCTTAGCAGGACCCGTTTGGCCGTAGTAAGAGCCAAAATAATCCATCTTTTTGTATAACTGGAAAAATCTCCATCAGAAAGTTCTGTGGTTATACCAAGTATGGACAGTTTTGGTGAGATACCAAATCTCCTTTTTAAAACACTGAAAATTACCTCCATTATATTTTCCCACCAATCCCGAAGTGCCGAACAGCTCCATAAGATATGTAAAATCAAAGCATTTTGACCATCACATCTCCAACATTCGTCCGTAGAGGCCAGGTTCCATTTATACAATTGTTGCGGTGTTCGATGCCACCTATGGATTATCTTAAGTTGAATAAATCTACTGCCTGTTTCTTTATACATAGTATTAACATTTTGAAAACATGAATCCCATTCAACTGAAGATATGTCCAATGCCATGTCCTGGGCCCAGTAGCCCTTAACTTTAAGGAGAGGGTCAGCTGACCGTTCTTGCAATAAGTGATAAATCTTAGAGGTAATGCCTTTACCCAAGGGTGATCTTGAGAGCAGGACTTCCATAGGGCTGCCCACAGGACAACTCAAGGGGGTTCCCAGCCACTTCGATAATGAACTATGTATTTGGACATATCTCCAGAACTGATTACGCTGCAACTTATATAACTCTACAATTTTATCAAAGCTTAAAAAACATTTAGTCCCACAGTCAAATAAATCTGATACATTAAGGATGCCTGCTTTACGCCACTGTAACCAGTCAACCGATGTCCCTCCAATTAAAATTCTTTTATTACTCCATAAGGTTGCCGAAGGTGATTTAATAAAGTCCCAGCGACCTGCCCTATGTAATTTAAACTACAATGTCTTTGCAATTATAGGATGGGTAGTTTTATGACTGGTATCAAACAGCTCCCTCCAAGGAGAAATACCGCCATTAACTTCCGTCTCTATATGGGACCAGATGGGTTTAACTGGTGCAGTAGGTAACCAAGCTCTAAGTTGTTTCACGTTCATCACCCAATAATACCATTGGAAATTAGGCAATGAAAAACCTCCTTGTTTTGCACTCGCTTGAAGTTTCTTAATACTTAAACAATGCGGTGAGCTACCCCAAAGAAACTGCCGGATTAAAAAGTCTAGATCTTTGAAATACTTATCTGGAATGTGTAATGGAATATTAGATAAAATATAAAAGATCATGGGTGCAGTCATCATCTTAATACAACTAATTTTACCCCATATTGTGAGATGTACTCTGGACCATCTACCAAATTCCATTTTTATTCTTTCAAACATTGGCTCCATATTTGCTTGAACCATCTTAGTGTATCCGAGGTAATTTGTATCCCCAAATACCTCAAACCATTCACGGACCACCGAAACTCCCACTGTTTAAGGCAAGGCAAGGCAAGTTTATTTGTATAGCACAATTCAACAACAAGGTGATTCAAAGTGCTTTACAGAGACATTAGAAACAAAAACAAATAAAAAGCATGATTTAAAATTGATTAAAACAAGCAAACAAACAAACTAATTAACAAACAAACAAACAAAACAGTATATAAAATCAAAACAGATAAAATCAGAACAATAGATAAAATCAGTAGTTAAAATGTTAGTTTTGAAATTTAAGCTTAAAAGTGTGGATTTGGTGCTTTATTCAAATGCAGCTGAGAACAGGTGAGTCTTCAACCTGGATTTAAATAAACTGAGTGTTTCAGCTGATCTGAGGCTTTCTGGGAGTTTGTTCCAGATATAAGGAGCATAAAAGCTGAATGCAGCATCTCCGTGTCTGGTTCTGACTCTAGGAACTGATAAAAGACCAGATCCAGATGACCTGAGGGATCTGGAAGGTTCATACTGGGTCAGGAGGTCACTGATGTATTTTGGTCCTAAACCATTCAGAGCTTTATAGACCAGCATCAGAACTTTAAAGTCTATCCTCTGACGGACAGGCAGCCAGTGTAAAGACCTCAGAGCTGGACTGATGTGGTCCACTTTTTTGGTCTTAGTGAGGACTCGAGCAGCAGAGTTCTGAATGAGCTGTAGTTGTCTGACTGATTTTTTAGGTAGACCTGTAAAGATGCTGTTACAGTAATCAAGCCTACTAAAGATGAATGCATGGACTAGTTTTTCTAGGGCCTGTTGAGACATCAGATCTTTTATCCTTGATATATTCTTGAGGTGATAGTAAGCTGATTTTGTTATTGTCTTAATGTGTTTTTCTAAGTTTAGGTCTGCATCCATCACTACACCCAAATTTCTCGCCTGGTTTGTGGTTTTTAGGTGTATAGATTGAAGTTCTCTGGTGACCTGTAATCGTTTTTCTTTGGTGCCAAAGACTATTACCTCAGTTTTGTTTTTGTTTAGCTGGAGAAAATTGTGGCACAACCAGTCATTAATTTACTCAATGCATTTACCAAGAGCCTGTACAGGGCCTCGGTCTCCTGGTGACATTGTGATATATATTTGTGTGTCATCTGCAGAGCTATGATAGTTTATTTTGTTGTTCTTTAAAGTCTGTGCCAGTGGGAGCATGTAAATGTTAAACAGAAAGGGTCCCAAGATGGAACCTCGGGGAACTCCACATGTGATACTTGTCTGCTCAGATGTGAAGTTACCTATTGATACAAAGTATTTCCTGTTTTCTAAGTATGTTTTGAACCAGTTTAGTACAGTTCCTGAAAGACCTGCCCAGTTCTCCAGTCGTTTGAGTAATATGTTGTGGTCAGCTGTATGAAATGCTGCACTGAGATCCAGTAAAACTAAGACTGACATTTTTCCACTGTCTGTGTTCAGACATATGTCATTAAACACGTTGGTCAGAGCGGTTTCAGTGCTGTGGTTCTGTCTAAAACCTGACTGGAAGGCATCATAGCAGTTATTCTGTTTTAAGAAGTAATTGAGCTGTTGAGAAACTGCTTTTTCAATGATCTTACTTAAAAATGGGAGATTTGAGATGGGCCTGTAGTTGTTCATTTGTGTCTTGTCAAGATTGTCCTTTTTCCACCTGGGTCTGGGTGCAGTTCCCCCCTCCAGGGGGTACCTAGGGTACCTAGACCCGGTTTGTAGAGTACGCTTGGGGAGTGTGATCGTGTGTACAGCGTCTCTTTATGTCTGTCTCCACGTTGGTTGAGTGTGGAGTAAGTGCATATGAGGGTGGGAATGGATGTTTGTATATGTGTGTGCCTGTATTTCTGTGTCTATATGTCAGGTTGGGTGTCAGGCGCCACCTCTCTGGGGACATCTTAGGCCCTCCAAGGTTTGGAGGCCTATCTCCCCCTACCACCACTTCCCCTGCCAGTGGCGGACTCCCTCAGACATCGGTGCGTTGGTGGTTCTTTGTGTCCGGGGATGGGCGTCCAGGTACACACCGGCTCACTCCTTGGCGGCCACTTATTGGGGCCTGGAGCCTGGGGCTCGCTCGGGCCACTTCGGAGGTGGGGTGCGCTCGGTCACTCAGGCACGGCTGGCCTGCGGCGGAGCTCATCGGGCGCGTCACTGCAACTCCCCCTGGCTTCTGCTCCGCGGCTGCTGAGTGAGCCCTCATCTGGGACTCTCCTCAGCTCTTTCTGGGACAGTGGCGCGGCTTGCCCTCTTGTTGGTCTCCTTGGTCTCGTGTTTCTGGGGGCCTCTGGATGTCTGGAGTTTTGAATCTTCTCCAATACCTGCTTCATGCCACTGGAGGACGGGGCTGTTGCCCCCCCACACCCTCTATGCAGATCATTACATGAATGGAACCTTTTAAAAAAAAAAACCGCGCGTCATGCTCAACAGGTGTACACAACGGGTGATCACAACCCACAAACTACACCCTTTTTGGCTCCTACCTCAAAGCACACTGTGTTCTGTTGATCTTATGTGCTGCACAATAATGTTTAATATTTAGTATTTACTGTCATATTCCCATATATCATTGTGATGCTGTTTATTCTATTACTCTTGTTCTCTTCTGCTTGTTTTCTTTTTTCTTTCTCAGCAGGTGATCCAGGTGATCGATATATGCATTTTCTTTTTCTTTTTTTTTTCTGCCCATTCTGTTGGTTTTTGTCTTTTGCCCTTCTCCCCCGTCCCTCTTCTCAGCTGTTTCTCTTTCCCTCTTTCTTTCTCCCCTTCTTTCCCCCAGTCAAGTCTGTCCCGTACTCAGTAAGTGAAAATAAAATAAACAATAAAAGGTGAATCAAATGGACCATTACGGCAAGGCTGGGATGGTCAATTTGGTAAAGTAAATCCGTTGGGCATCTTTCTTTGCCTTTAGACAACAATTCTGATGGCAAAAGAGCCAAACGGGACAGGCAAAAAAAAAAAAAAAAAAAAAAAAAAAAAAGATTGTCCTTTTTCAGTATAGGTTTTATTACAGCAGTTTTTAGTGGAACACACCTGATATTAAAGAAAAGTTGACGATCTGTAACAGGTCTGACTCTAAAGTCTTTGAGACCTTTTTGAAAAAACTTGTTGGCAGGACATCTAAACAGCAAGAGGAGGAGTTCAGTTGACCTAAGATGTCCTCCAGGTCTTTGCTGTTAATAGGGTGAAACTGTTTCATGGTGTTTAAACAGTTTTTCGGTGGACACAGTACATAGTCTGGATCTGCCGTTGATGTACCAATTGCTTGTCTAATCTTTTGGATTTTTTCTGTGAAGAATTTGGCAAAGTCATTGCAGGCCATGGTTGAATGAAGTTCAGCTGCCACTGACACAGGAGGGTTTGTTAGCCTGTCAACTGTAGAAAATAAGACCCGAGCATTATGACTGTTTTTAGTGATGATGTCAGAGAAGTAGGACCTTCTTGCACTCCTCAGTTGTAAATTATAATTGTGAAGTTTCTCTTTATAGATGTCATAGTGAACCTGGAGGTTTGTTTTTCTCCATCTGCGCTCAGCTTTCCTACACTCTCTTTTTTCATTTTTCACTAGTGTGGAGTTTCTCCATGGAGACTTTTTCCTTCCAGAGATAACCTTCACCTTAATGGGAGCAATTGTATCCATTACATTTAACATTTTTGCATTGAAGCTATTGACGAGCTCATTGACTGAACCTCTGGACAGGTCAGGTGTTAATGGGAAGACCTGGTTAAAGATCTCACTACTGTCTTCAGTTATACACCGTTTTGTGATCACTGCTGTTGATATATTTGTGTGGGCTGAGATTTTACTTTCAAAGAAAACACAGTAATGATCAGACAGGCCCACATCAGACACAGTAATGTTTGAAATGCTCAGGCCCTTGGAGATCAGTAGGTCAAGAGTGTGTCCTCTATTATGTGTGGCCTCTGTTACATGCTGAGTCAGCCCAAAGTTGCCCAGAGTGTTACTCAGGTCTTTAGTCCCTTTGTCCTGAGGGTTGTCCACATGGATGTTAAAATCCCCAACAATAATTACACAGTCGAAATCAACACAGATCACAGACAGCAGTTCACTGAGGTCATTAAAAAAAGTCTGTGCAGTATTTGGGAGGCCTGTAAACATTAAGAAACACAACTTTGGATGGGGCCTTCAGCTGTAAAGCCACATATTCAAAAGACTGAAAACTTCCAGGAGATAGCTGCTTACATTGAAATGATTCATTAAATAAGACAGCGACCCCTCCTCCTCTCCTGCTCACCCTGGCCTCACTGATAAAACTGTAGTTAGGAGGGGTCGTCTCGATGAGAACAGCTCCACTGTTACTTTGGTCCAACCAGTTTCAGTTAAAAACATAAAATCAAGGCTGTGCTCAGTGATTAAATCATTAATTAAAAGTGTTTTCCCAGCTAAAGATCTAACGTTTAATAAAGCCAACTTAAGTGTTTTAGAGGCATTACTTGTCCCCTCGTGTTTGGGAGCAGTCTGTGGCACACAAGGTATGTTTACTATATTTAAAGATCTTTTAGAGTGCAGCTCTCTGTGTTTTGACCAGGCCACATGTCTCCTTCTGTCACCTGAAAGTACAGAGATTTTAAAACCTTCTAGTAAACAGGGTCCCAGCTTCTCCTGGGAAAAGTCACCACTGCCATAATCCTCGCAGCCCGGACCCTTCACACATCACACATCAGACTGCGGAGACAGAGCATGAAGGTGGTAAGGAGGAACTAAGGGGGGCGAGGCTGGGCAATGTGACTTCGATTGCTCTGTTGAGGGTGGGGCTCGATGGTGAACCTTTGGCTGCTCTGGTGGGGGGTTTATGGGGGACAAAAAGGGATTGGGCCGGGGGGTAGATCTGAGCCCAGCATTGACCCGCTCCATCATCTCCTCAGTGAATTTCAGGTGTGGGGAGGAGGGAAAAAAGGGAGGGGGAGGAGGGTGATGGGGGTGATGGCCTGTCAGGGGTTTGGGGGACTGGGGAAGATCGTGGTTCCTGGTCCTGGTCGTTGGTGTTGTTGAGAGAGTTGGAGGAAATAGGGACCCCTCTTCTTGCCTCAGATGTCTCTCCTTTCTGAGGCTCTTCCCGGGTGGGGGCAGATGGAGCTCCTCCTCAAGGTTTCTGCTGGGCTTTGTCTGTTCTTGGAGTACTGTTTGTTCCTCTTTATGAGATAACTCCACGTTTATCTCAGCCTTGGCACAAAGCACAGATGGATGACGTATGGAATAAAACAAGTTGGAGGTGAACAGTTTCACCCCTGACTTGTTAAAATTAAATCCATTTGCTTTAAACAGATGCCTGCGTTCCCAAAAAATATTAAAGTTGTTGATAAAATGCACTGAGTGGTCAGCACATGCTGATATAAGCCATTTATTCAGTGTAAACAACCTGCTGAATCTCTCGTCTCCTCCTCTGACCGGCGGTACAGGTCCACTGATGAATACAGCTGCATTCAGAGAGTTTACAGTATTTAATAATCCAGTAAAGTCCCGTTTCAGAACCTCTGACTGTTGTTTGGAGACATCGTTTGACCCTGTATGCAGAACAATGTTTGTCACAGTTGGATATTCATCTGCAATTTGAAGAATTCTCTCCTTCAGGTTGTTGACCATATCATTAGGAAAGCAGAGGACTTTAGTGTTCTTACCGCACATCCTTTGTACATCCTTTACGGCAGAGTCACCCACAATCAGAGTTTCAGGCCTAGCCTTGAGCTTTCCCTGTGGCCTTTTACTTTTCAAAAAATTTTCGGACCTTACTTCACTACTTTTAGATGGATGGTTGTCCGATATAGATCCAGGGTCCTTTGATAGTGGAGCAAATCTGTTGTGCAGTTTCACATTCAGTTGTTTTGAAGGTTTGTTGTTAACCTTCCTATTCACGGTTGTCCAGTCCTGTTTCCTCTCGTATACAGGGGTAGAAGAGCTTCTCTGTCTCGTAGGAAGTGAAGGGCCAGTCGGTTTCAGCTCGCTGTGCCCTGCCTGTGATACGTCCCCCCCTTCCAGGAGACATGATTTATGTCTTGGTTTTGCACTAAGACAGTCCAAGGGGGGATTATCGCTTGAGGATTTATAATAGTGCACAAAGTCTACTTTCTTGGTCATGTTATCTGTGCTCCTTAGCTGTGTACTAGCTTGCTCATCGCCATTGTTTTGAATCAAAGGCAAGGTTGTTTCATTTCCACACAGTCCATTTACCTCCACGTTTACTTCTAAGCGATGAATTTTTGTCTCCAGTACTGCAATCTTCTGCAGGAGGCTGTGGTAGTCATCTGTGGAGAGGGAAGGCATCTTGTTGCTAGTTAGCCTAGCGGTTATCAGCTTTCCAGGCTATTTAGGCTGCTCGGTGCCCAGACGCTGTAATCAGGCTTCAGCTGTGTCTAGGCCACAGACACATGGAGCGCTGAGGATAAGGTAACTATAAAAATGTTGCTGTTTCTGTTAAGAACACTTTAGTCCTAATGATCTATAAGTGTCCAGAAGCTATCGCAGGTAAGCTCATACGGAAAAAAGGGAAAAAATCAGCATAAAAATCAATAAAAATCAATAAAAGAAGCAAAGCATTTAAGAGCAAAGAGATGAAGCATCCACACTGTTTAAAGAAAGTATGGGGGCAGTGTCCTGACATAGGCATTGCCTCTGATTTATCCCAGTTGACGCGATAACCCTGAAAAGCAGAGTAAAGCTTTCTAATACATTCTAATAGGGCTGGAATTGACTTCCCAGGCTGGGGTCATAAGTAACAACATATCATCTGCATATAATAGAAGCTTATGGTTAGACTATTACCCATCGAATTTCAAATATAGTTACATTATTTCTCAGTTTTTGTGCAAAGGCTCTATAGCAAATTACAAAAAGACCGGGGCTAAGGGGAACAACCCTGTCTTGTGGATCTCTGTAAAAGGAATAGGTTCTGATATGAGCCCAATTCGTCAATACCTACTCGCGCTGAAGGCGAATCATATAATAATCTTTATCCACTTAATAAAAATTGTCCACCAAAACCAAACTTTTATAATGTCTTTAAACAGATAATCCCACTCAACACAATCAAAAGCTTTTGCAGCATCCAGCGATAGGGCCACTGTTGGATATACTGAATCATATACATAATTTTGCAAATTAACCAACCGCCTAATATTAGTGCTGAACCATAGCGGTTTTGGCAACAAAACCGAGATTGGTCTGCATGAATTATTTTCACCATTACTACTTTTAATCGACCCGCTAAGACCTTTGCCAAGATTTTTTGGTCAGAATTCAGCAAAGATATGGGGCGGTAACCACTTGGGTCTAAAGGGTCTTTCCCAGTTTTAAGAATAAATGTTATAAGTCCAGAGTGCACTGACTGAGGTAATGAGCCTACTTTGAACGCCTCATTATAAACATCGAGCAACAGGGGACTTAACATATCCTCAAATGCTCTATAGAAATCCAATGGTAACCCATCTAATCCTGGAGCTTTATTAAGTGGCATACTGTTAATTGCACGGGTAATCTCCTCCACTGTAATAATGGATTGGATTTATATAGCGCTTTTCAAGGCACCCAAAGCGCTTTACAATGCCACTATTCATTCACTCTCACATTCATACACTGGTGGAGGCAAGCTACGGTTGTAGCCACAGCTGCCCTGGGGCAGACTGACAGAAGCGAGGCTGCCATATCGCGCCATCGGCCCCTCTGGCCAACACCAGTAGGCAAGTAGGGTAAAGTGTCTTGCCCAAGGACACAACGACCAGGACAGAGAGCCCAGAAAACGGTGGAAGACACAAAAAGGGTGCGGTCGACTCGCGGCGCTCAGATTTTTAATCGGGAAGTGGATGTTTTATGAAAAAAGAGTCACTGTCATCAAGCAGATTGGACTGAGTCTCAGACATTTGGAATGAGGAGCAAATTAGGACATAACAAATGAGATGCACACAGCTAGTGTCCTATATATAAATGAATATAAGGATAAGAACAACCACGGAAAAATACACCAGCAGCCCTGGAAGTTGGGACACTTGGATATGGGCTTGACGTGGACAAGAGAGAGATGGTATGGTGAGCATAAAGTGTTTTTAACAGGTAAGAAAAAGTAAGGACGGTCCGCCAGGGGAATGTAATTCAACTTAACAAATCTCAGTGCAGCGCAAGGGGGGCAAACATAAAACACTGCTCAGGGGCAATCCTGACATCTGTCCTAATTTTGATGTTGTGAGATTTTTTATACCTTTTTGGAGGCAGTGTAGGCATGCGGTGGGGAAAAAATAAAGAAGTGCAGACTGGACTAATACTGGAATTGCTTCGCGGTGAGTACACGTGGTTGCACAAGAGCGCAAGCTCACTTGTGTTCACAGAGGTGGAGGGGAAAATGAATTCTTTTACACTTGACTAGTAAGCGTTGTGACGTTGTGTTGAAATCATGATTTCCAAATATGCTGGAGAACGACATGCTCAACAAATGAACTCCTGCCTCTGCAGAGCCTCCCAATCTTGAGGATTCATATAAGAGACATCAGGCGTCAGAGGTTTGTGAGACACAATCAAGAAACTCAGCTTTAATAGCGCGTAGTACGTCAACCTTCTACCTTCAAAAACCTGAAAACAAAGAGATCGTAACAGCGAGAAATGTCTGTTACCGCTTTCCTTTCTACAAAGGCGCATCTTGGGCAGGGATGTCATGAGTCAAAACAGATTATGGCCTTAAAAGATCCACCTAAAACAGCTTTTAAGAATGCATTCAGCAGTCCAGCTCCTGAAGTACACCGGCGATGCACAGAAAGTGCGTCATACTATTTGGACATTCGTGTTTTTGCTTTACCTTCTGTGTTTGATGGGCTGTTTTAAATCTCTCTGCTTTTCTTCGGACGCTCATAGAATGCTTACACTAGTTCCTCAATGAGGTCAAAAGGCCGCACCTCACCTGGAGAGGACGCAGCTCGCCTGGGCCAAAGTATGAGCCTGCCCAGTAGAAAGCATCACAGGTTTTAAAATGGAAAACATAGGACAGGCAAGAGGAAGCCTGTCTTTCAGAAACGCGAGCAGAGGTTGCAATATTTTCATATACCCTTTTCCACCTACCTGATCTTTACTTAACTACGTTACCCGAGAAGTGTTGTGAGCTGTGGTCACCATATCACAGCAAGAGGACTTCACCAGCTGTCTCTTGACCTTGGTTCCAGAGGGGGTCGTAGTGGTAAGGTAGGAAACAATGTTGATAACCAAAGGTGCTAAGTTGAAGTCAGGGATCAAACGAATTCAAAAATATAGTTGTGGTGGATGTGGTCAGCAATCGTTAGCGAAAAGAGAAAGGGAGGGAGAAAAAGAAGGGAATGAAAAAAAAAACCTTTTTTGGATGTTAGGGTTGATTGTATAGTGTGTGCAATATTTGAAAGAATAAAAAATATGAACTTGAAATAATCATAGCCGCGGGGAAAAAAGTAAGGAAAAACCAAGGTATTTATCCCCGACTCTGCTTGTTTTTCGGGGCCCGGGGGGAGAAATAGAACGTAGTCTTCTTATGAAATTGGTGGAGAGGACGGGGGAAAAACAGCTGGCAAAGAACTTAAGATCGTCTTTTGATACAGCTGGCCAAGGTGAGAATCAGGTCACATAAAGGAAAATTGTAATCGGAACTGACCAAAGGTTGAAGACAAACTGGTGGCGCTAAAAAAAACAAGGATCAAGGATGGTGTATTCGAGACAAAGCATTGAGAGCAGGGAAGGGGAGGAGGGAGAAAAAGAGAAGGGAAAAAAAGAAGGGGGGAAAAAAAAGTCCGATTTTCCAATCCCAGGCTTCCTGTTTGTGTTTGACACTCACTTCTTATTTTTCTACCTGGGTGTTTGTGTCTTTTTTTGCTTTTTGCTGCACGAGGTTCTGATCTTGCATCTGAAGAGGTTTGGCTTTACCAAAACCTACAACATTCAGAAGTGATGACCCCGGTCAGGCTGGACAGAGGGACTTGGTGGTGCCATCCAATCAGGTAAAACAGACTGCCGAGAACTCTCAAGGCAGTCCAGCACATAGCTCTGATAGATTTGAAAACTCCGTGTCACACACTAGCGTTTCAGTCATTTTCAAATAGTTGTGCTCTGCATTGAAAACGGGCCGAAAACGCTTACGTTCCAGTCCTGTCGCATGCGCAAAAGTGAGTGGAGAATTACAGAATTGGGAAGAAAGCTATCCGGGACATGTACAAACTGATTTAATCTTTTTTAGGGCTGTCAAAGTTTGAGAGCATCAAACACACTGCTGTATAATGCACTCGGCTATCTTGTTTAATTGCTCACATGACGCATCACATGACTAAAATGCGTCATCGTTTTAGAAAGTCTGCGTTTCCCGAAGTGTCCACACTGCGACGGACAAACTCCGTTTTGAAATGTAATGCGTTTTCGCGGAGAGCGGTTTTCAAGATGCTGTGTTTTCCTTGAAAGAAAACGCCATCTCAGTGTGAACGGGAGTCAAAGCGGAGAGAAAACGATTGTGTTTTCAAACGAAAACGCATTAGTGTGGACGTACCTCAGCAATCGCTTAATTATGGCTCTGATGTGAGACTGTTGTGAAAACTACACTCTTTGGATTTGTTCCTTCTCAGGGTGGTGGGCTGTTATAGCCTGGTCAGCATCATCAGTCATTATGGGAGGCCCAGAGTGTCAGTAAAACAACAGATTGTTACAGAACAGAAAATGAAAACTTGCTACTTTTCAGTGAAGGACTCACACACAAAAGCTTTTGAGATAGTGCTGAAACGAAGCACACAAGTGACAAATCCTGTTTGCTTGGAAGTCCAGGTGAACTTCCAAGTTGGATTCAATTTGTCATAATGTGAGTTCAGTAGCAGCTACTCTGGGGGTAGTAAGTCACTTGGGTCCATATGGCCGTGGGTAGAGGAGTGGTGGGCAGCAAGATCTAACATCAGATCGGGCATAGGACTCAACCTAGTAGAATATACGGGCAGCAGGGTTGCTGACGGGCACACAAGGCCGTGAGTCGGACAGCTTGAATGAGGAACAGACTGCGCGGGTCGCCTGCGGGTGCTGTTGTTACAAGAAAAAACGAAGGAAGAACACAAGCAATAACAAATAACATAACCTGAAAAGTGGAGAAGAGATTTTTAAATGTCGCTGGTGTACACAAGGGGGTTGTAAAGCATAATGTGTCTTCATTCTCGGGTTCTGAAACATAGAATGGAGGATGTCATCATCCGGCTGGAAAAAAGGAAGAAAACAAACACTCGTCCAGGTGCCCACCAGGCGCACACGTTGAGAGAGACCAAGTACTGGTAAGGGTATTGGCCAACCAGAAAGGGGGAAAGGAGGGGGTTCCTCCCAAGAAGCCTGATGTCCTAGCGCCAAGATGTCTAAAATTGCGCTCCGAGGGATTATTTTCTTGCCAGCCAAGTCGCCGGGGCAGGGACCAAAAGCAGGGTTCACTGTCCTCAGTCTGTCAGGACTTTTTTAACATCTAAGACCTAACTCTTTCAATGTCAATGCGTTTTGTAATTATCGTCTTTGCCATTTGTGGTTGATTGGAAAGAACATGATGAATGGAAATGAAGGAAGACGAGGGATGACATACGTATGGTCATGAACTGTGTCGTGTTTGTGTTTTAATGATTGTTTTGGGGTTATGGTTTAGTTTTTGTTTCTGCCAAAAAAGGAATGCCAGCATAATGAGGGACAGTCTTTTTAAATTTTCGATTTGAACAGGGGCAAGTGGAGTAAGTGTCCTCGCTCGAGAAGTGTGAGATCCAGGGTTTTTTGAAGATCCACACATTTTGGTAGTTTGGGCTCGAAATAGATTAAATGTCCGACATATGGGTGAGCACCAGTGTCCTAGTTAGTATAAGCAAAAAGGCTAGCATAAGTAGTAGCAGCGCACTACTAGGGGAGAAGCAGTCCTTATGCAGACCATGTTGATCTGCTCTCATGGAACAACAAAAATGAGTGGGGCTGCACGTTAACGCAAAAATTTTAACTAAAGAATGACGATTGACAAAAGCCTGACAGGCACCTAAGTTGTTGTTATTAGTAAGATAAGTAGTAGAGTAGTAGTATGTTAGTAAATAATTAAATTTAAAAAAACAAAAGAAACTATAATGGCTTTGGGAGATGTTGTGTTTATTAATCAAAATAAGCAAAACAGAAAAATAGAAACAATAAGAGGAAAGATAAAATTAGAAGTATTCAAACAAGGTGTGTGTGTGAATTTGTAGATGAGCTATAGTTAAAGCGTGATGTCAAACAAGAGGAGTGTCTGAAGCGATTTAGATGTTCGAGAAAAAAGCGAAAAAACGTGGGATGTCACGTCAGGAATAAACGATGGTAACGGGGTGGGGGAGGCAATGAAGAACGCTGGAGTATAGACGAGGATTGAAGGGTGGTTGGCACGGGAAGCGGGGGAGACATTCCAAAAGAAGAAAAGTAAACGATCCAGGTCGCGAAGCTAGCGCGGGTTAAGCGTGTGATTAAAAAGGAAACATGGATTAACCGAATGGAGCAGTGCGAAAGACATAAATCGAACAGGGGTGAAGCTAATGAATAGGGGGAAAAGCGTTTACTTGACCTTGTATACGATGTTAACAAGTTAACTGTCTCCTGCGGCGTGGCCTGTTGGGCTGAACTTCATCAGCTCAAAACTCACCGGGCGTGGTGTACTAAAGACCTCATGTACAGGACACACCGAAGGCCGGTTGCAACTTTAATCAACAAAGTCAAGATCATCAACAACCGGACCCACTGTTGTATTTGTTTCCCAAAAGTTGAAAGTTGGAAGAAACAGGTCTGAAACCATCCAGAAGACAGTCTCCAACTGGTTTGGGAAGTCCAGTTTCCCAATTAACAGCGGGTGGAAATGTCTCTTCATGGATGGTTTTGATTCTGTTGTTGGTCACGAACAAAGCCCTCAAAGCAGCATATGAAAAAGTCATCTTTCATTGTTTGTCTCCAGCGTGTTAAAAGAGAGAGAGCTCAGTGATGATGTTGAAGCGGCTGCAGGGACTTCTCGAAGGTTTTGGCTCAAACAGTCGCAGGATGTGTTCACAGTGGGAACACTGTTGATGGTGATTGACAAGCACTGAGACACAACAGACAAACACAAGAAACATCATGAACTTATTCTCCTGAGTGCCTGCAAACACAAACACAAAATCAAACTCAAAGCTTCTCTCAGTGCTGGGTGGCACAATCTAATTGATGAAGAAGGTCAAAAAGCTAACACAGCTTTTGGAGCACAAAATGCATTACAGGTAAACCCAGTGACAAACAGTTAGACAAGGATAAGAAAAAACCTGAAACAAAAGCAGGTAGTGTGGTGATTTATGTTGTGAGGATGCTTCACTCCCGTCAAAGTCGCCCAGTGTTGAGAACCCAAATGAGCCAAAAACCTCAAGTGGCGCAACCAAGCAGCGAACGTCAGAGAAGTGATACTTGCAGTTTGAGCCAGAAACATGCAGAAAACCAAAGAGGCAAGACAGCACATCTTGGTGCCACTCAGGCATATACGAACACACTGGAAGAGGAGCCCACAGTTCAGACCCAAGGTCACTGTAAGGACACCAGCCAGCCAGTTTAAGTCTAGTTTTTTTTCATTTTATTTAGTGTATGGCCGTTCTAAGGGTGGCCAGAGACCATAATATAAGGGTGATCCACCCCTGTCTGACCCAAAGCAGCACATCACACAACCAGACATTTTGATGGTGATTTTTTTCACAGTGATTGAAACTAAAAGGAAAAGGAGCGGAACTACAGCTTCGGGGTGGACCCCAAACACAAACAAACAAAAAAGGGACCGTATCTAAAGATGTCAAAACTATATTATAAAAGAAATAAAACCAAATGACAATGTCTATCTCCCTAACAACAACAACATGAGAAAGGGTAATCGAAAGAGGGAAACCATAGACTTATAAAAGATAGCACCATTGCAACTTTATGCACATTCACCCTTTCACAGTCCCACGCTCCTGTCATGTTTTATGGTGCTGCAAATGTCTCAGTTGGTGAAAGGTCTGGACTGCGGTTGTCTTGTTGTGCTTGCTATGCATCCCTGACTCGTTTCTCGTTCTGCATCAGTAGGAATGTAGTGAAAGTTCCCAAGAGGTTAAAAAACCCACGGGAAAAAAAAATGCCCAGACCCCATTAGAAGAGAACACGATTGAGAGTTGGAGCCTTCAGGGTGTAATGCACCACAGAGGAAGGTGTGAAATGGGAGCATGTGTGTTAACAAGTAAGAGAATATGACAGGCACCGCAAAAATTGGTCCCTAGACTAACAAAACAGTGAAAAGGTATCAAAAATAAAAAAGGCAGCCACCCCTACATGCGCCTTGGTATAAAGAACAAGGATAACACAAGAGACCTGGCATGGTTGCATGTCCATGGCGGGTGTGCATCTTGATTGTTGGTCTACTGGGTGCCAGGAACAACAAATAAAGTAAGATGGATAGAACAGAGGGACGGATGGGGGGATCAAAATAGCCAGCTGGGAAATGTGGTAGAGTTGTATGGAATAACGAGATTACAAGGTGAAGGAAAAAAGTATTGAACATAGGGTCTAGAATGGGGGGGTTGTGCAAGAGTTGATATAGCCTATTATTCAAGAAATGCACATGGTGCAGCAGAAGCCTTAAAACTTAATGGTCCTGGGTAGAGGGGGGGGATAAGAGGGTCTTTAATCGCAAGATCCGAATGGATACTGGTAGGGGAGGTAGGTGGGTGGTCGGGTGCGGGATTGCATAAAGCAGTATAGAACTTGGACATGAAACAAAAGTATAACAAAATAAGGAGGGTAGATGTATAAAATTGGTTTAGGGACAACGTGCGGGGACCAGCCAAGTGAATCTGTATGTATAATCTATCACCATAAGGACGGACATAGGACGTCGCGCATGTTGTTCATAACCGGTCAGGTATCTGGTTTGGTGGGAATTAGAGAGTAGCGGACAAAATACAGGTGGGGGCAAATCGAGAGAAGGGGGGGCAGAAGGGGAATAGTACCGTTACTGCTACGCGCTCGATGAAGTGGTATTATAAGGCGAAAGAAAAGAGTCGAGACGGGAGCAGTGGCTTTGTCTGGGGGGAAGGCCTGGGGGGGGGGGAGTGAGGAACTACAATAATAGAAGGTGTCAAAGGTATTGGTGGGAAGAGAGGGTAGGGTGGGAGGGGGCGAAAAAAAGGGAAAACAAGGGGGTAGGGGACAAAAAAGTGGGGTGTTGGTATTCGAGATGGGGGTCGGGTGTGAAATATTGGGGGAAAAAAGGGTTTACGAGATTCCGTGCAGAAAGCCGAGCAGAAGTGTGGGGCATTTAAAGGGATATGGTGCGCTTAATTAAAGACTCATGGGTTTATTAAATGAAGGATAAAGAGATGAATAAAGGGGCAAGTTTTACAACAGACAAAATAAGTCACGAGGAAAAAGTTGAAGCGCGTAGCAAAAAGTTGGCTAAGAAACATATAGGTTGGATGGGGCTGGAGTTAAGGCCGACGAAATTAAGGGGGATGATAATTGCTTACGCGTCCTAAGTAGGGCAAGGAAGGCAAGCTAGACAAGAAAGGTGCATGAACGTTGGTAAGCCAAATTAGAGGTGGCGCACTTGAGTGCAGGGTACATTCCATACAGAAGGAGACAGAGGTTACTTGATAAAGAGGGTTGAAGTTGAATGGATAAGATTTGGAGATGTACTGTACAGCAGGGGGCGAAGGGGGAACAAAAGAATACTCTGATTTCAAGTGCAGTTAAGGTACAATGCATAATATGGGAAAGTGGGGGGAAAAGCAGGGGGGCAGGAAAAGATGTCTAGTGATGGAGCAGTACCTCTGAAACGAGAAATAGGCATTAAAATGACCCATATGCCCGGTAAAGGGGGTCAAGGACGACAATCACATGGTATTAGTTCACTCTAGTATACATAAAATGAATGAAAATGATGGTGATTACAAAGGGACTTTTACATTAATCGTATAATATTCATACACAAGTAGTTAGATTAACAGAATTCACAGCATTCGGTTAACTATCATGTAATCGGCTAAAGCGCGGACAGCTTTCTAACTACTGACCAGCAGATTATAGAGGGCATCCAATTACAGTCGCGGCCGTGCTAGGGCACGGTTGTCGTACAGGGGTGTGTGAAGTTGCATCTGTACTCGGAAGGTCCGTCCAGTTTCGATCCCGGTGGGC